>NC_044907.1:58172394-58324894 GCF_001633185.2 Quercus lobata | reverse complement strand
ATCCTTTGACAAAACGCACTTTACTTGTATTTGGGTAGATCTAGAATGTGTTTAATATTTCAAGAAACTGTGTTTCAAGATCAAGTGTTGAAGGCATACGAGTTTGTCCAAGAAACAAACTGAAGAAGTGTCTGTCATTAAAGCTTCACAGCTAGCTCGACAACTAGCTATCCATCGAGCTTAAGAAGCTGTTTCAGCCCCATGGCTCGACAACATCTCGACAAACAGGTATCTGTCGAGCTTTATGAAAAACAGAATTTCCAGTTCTATTTTGACTCCAATCCGGTTTTATGTCTTTGGGCTTTCTTTTATCACAACCATATAAAATGATTATTTCAAGGGCCATCAAAGTGTTCACAAGTTGCACAAGTGTTGAGCAAAATTTGTTCAAGTAAAGTTTGTTCAAGCAAATTGTGACCGAAGACAGAATTTGCCCTAATTCATTATTCTTGAAGAAGTTGCTGTATTTGTGCACCATAGGGTTTTGTGACCAAGCATTTTCTTGATTGTCATCGTTAGGATGAATTGAAGAACTTTGCAACCAACAACTTTCTCCAGTTAGTGATTGAAGTCATGTACTGGGATCCGCGCAATTGGTTAGTCACGTACTTGGGAGCTGTACATCGAAAAGAGAAATTGTCATTACAGAATAAGTCCAATTGGGTATTAGGGTAAGGGTTCAACTGTAGGTTGGTATAAGGTACTGGGATTCCTTTACTTGTAACCGCTTGTTGTGATAATAGTGGAATTTCGGGAGTAGTTACCTTAAAATCACCCGATGGGGTTTTTGCCGTGTAGGTTTTCCCCATTCGTAAACAAATCATTGTGTCAATTTATTTTCTGCTGCATACTTAGTTATTTGGTGATTTGTTTGTGCTACCATGTTCATTGCATGTAATTGAATCTAATTAATTTCACTTGGCTAAATTAATTGGTTAATTTATCACAAGGGGTTAATACATTATGGCCTATCAGAGATGATTATTTATACCTTTCTCTTAGGATTTTTTAGTCCTTCCCATTAAAAAAAAAAAAGTGATACAGATATGAGTAAGAATGATTAACTCATACACAAAAATCACACAACGAGCCATAAAGCTCACAATACTTAGTTGTGCATGAAGATGAAGATGCTCATCCAAGCTACAAGAGATACAAAGTTATGAAACCTTATTTCATTAACCATTCAAGGTACACAGGTACCAATATACACAAACACACAATATTTTTCTGTATTTTTCAATTTTTTTTTTCTTTTTTCTTTTCTTGTAAGAAAAAAAGGAAAAAAAAAACACACACACACACATAGACACACACAGACACACACAGAGAGATAAGAAATAGAACATAGAGTCCTACTTTAGATAGAAAGAATTAAAGCAAAGAAAAAACAAAAAGACAATTAAGTTTTAGGATCCTTCATCACCCACACACCACGAGTCTTTGGCCGTGAAGCTAAAAAGGCACGTGTCCTAGTATGTCTACTAAAAAACCATAGAGGAATTAGAATTCTCCTGAAATTGAGTTAAAAAGCTCAAAAATTTTAATTACTCACCAAGAATAGGTATAGAGCCTTTAGACAAAGGATGAAACCTATTTGACACTCTCTTATAAGGGAATAACTTGAAATAACATGATTAATTTTAGAACTACTAAATTTCCTAGTAGGAGGTCTAACCTTAGAGGTTGACAAAGACCTTAACTTAAGACAATTTGGCTTAATATGACCAACAATGTGACAATGATGATAAGTGAGGACAAATTCAGATTTTTCTTTTATCATAGGAGGAGTTTTAGACATAGACATAGAAACTTCAGTGTCAGCATCAGAATTTTTACCTTTGTCTATCCTAGCAATATTTGCCTTCAACTCTTCATTATTCCTTTTAAATGGAGCAATATAAAAGTATTTTTCTTTTCACTTAGGCTTAACAACAAGTTTGGCACTAGTTAATTTTTCAACTTCAGTTTTAGATTCAACTAATCGCTCTTCCAAACTTTTAATTTTATCCACATGAGATGAAAATTGAAATTTTAAATTCTCATTTAATTTATTGGTTTCATCCAATTTTGCAATCAATTTATCTTTTTCAAGTATGACCTTCTCAAATTTAGCCATTAATTTTGAAAAGCTTTTAACAAATTTGACATGAAATTTATAAAGCTTACAATAGGCATCTTGAATATCATCCTTATCATCATTCAGCACAAGATCATGCAAATCAAAAAAATCAATAGTTTCCATGACAATAGGAGTCAGTACATCACATAACAAATATTAAAACTTAATCAAAGTGTGCCCGTCTGATACCACTTATTGGGCTATAGATTGATTCCAGTTAATCTATATATATATATAACCGAAACCTCTGAAACTCCCATAATTTTCAACATTAGCACAATATTTAAAAATAAAAATTAAAAATTAAAAACTATTTTCACTCAAAAACAAAACCGGATACTTATTATCTTAAAAAAAAAAAACAAAAAAACAAAACAAAACCTAGCTTAACTCGACTCCTCTCTTTCAAACCTTACGCATTCAAGTTTCAGATGCTCTCTCTTCCCTTCCTATTCTGCTTTTCCTTCTCCTTCAACAAGTTGAACCGTTCCCTCTTTATTATTTCAATTTTAATACCCTGCCGTCCCTACCTAATATGACTCATTCCCTTAACTATTCCACAATCAGGAAAAAAGAAAAGGAGAGAGAGAGAGAGAGAGAGAGAGAGAGAGAGAGAGAGAAAGCGAAAGAGAGATAGAGAAGATGACGAAAACGTCAATGGCTTCCCTAAGGTCATTCTCCGCAAGGTTTGTGGTTGCTCCGCTGAGGTACGTCACGATCTTTGCTATTTTCTCTATAAATCTTTCACTCTAATTGTTTATTACTGTTAAATCTATAAATGTGTTATGACTCTTCGTTTATTCAATGATCTTCAATGAATTTTCGCCTAAATTTTGCAAATTATGAACTAAAATTTGGTTGATTAATGCAGTGGTCCACAATTCACATAGATGAGAAAACTTGGCTAATCTTGAAGCAAAGTTTCATACGAAAAGGGAGTTTTCTTTTCTTTTTTTGAAGGTTTGCTCTCTGTGTTCTGCAAGAAAACGAAGAGGTTAGGATGTAATTGATGTTATCTTGGTTCTTGGATTATATTTTGACTAATTGAAACCAAAATCCTAAACCTTTATCTTTTAGAACTTTGTTTTATGTGTGTAATGCTGCCAAATCTTTCTTTGTTTTGTATGCGTAACATTTTTATGTACATATATATAGTTTCCTTGCCACCGTCAAATTCAAAGAATCTACAACTGAAGCCAGCCTTCTCTAATGAGCAAAATCCAAACCCCGGGTAAGAATTCCGATTCTCTTTCAATTGAAAACCTACCTACCCTGTTATTATTTACTTTTGGTGTTTTGGGTTGCTATAGTTGAATGATTGGCCTTTAGTTCTCCAGCCTTAAAAAGGCTTTTCCAAAAAATAATTTAATTGTATTTACATTAGGGGCTATGGTTTCTTTTGCTTTATATCTTATTGTGGTAGAAGTCAAACACTTTAGTGGGTTTTCAAACTTGGGCTTCTTCCCCTAGGGGTGGAAGATTCTTTCTTTAATTTTTGGTTATTGGTTCTGGGTTTACATTAATTTGCTATTATTATTATTTTCATATGTAATGTGTAGAATTGGATCATGGGTGAATTATAATTGAATTCATAGATTGATGGGTTTAGATGTAGAGGGTTTAGATAATTCAAATTATTGGACGCATTGAATTTTTATGTTCCTATCTATGTTGTGAATTGTTATTTAAAAATATTGTATAGTTTATATTATTAGTTGCCCTTTTTAGTGGTAGATTTTGGATCAAGCTTAATTGCATGGTGTCCTTTCTTCAAAATTCTAGACCTTTACATAAGAGTCATTGAGACAAAAGATTTTTGAAGATAGGCCAACCCTATCATAGCATCACCCGATGTGCTTTACAATTGTCTGAGTGAAGTCAAAATAAAAAATAAAATAAATTTCTTGGAAAATTTTTATGTTTATTTTATGAAAATCCTCTATTTTTGTTTGGATTATTTATTGTTTTTTTTTTTCATGCCAATACAACATGATATTTGTTTTGTTTACTACAAGGATTTTTGTAATTATTAGAATATGATGAGTCTTATACCTTGATGTTTTTTTGCTGATTCTTCCCAATATAGCGGTAATACTGTTCAATATCCCAACCAAAGGACCTAGGTTGTCCACCTATTTCAGACCTTTGTACAGCCCCTTTCAATTTTCAGTTCAAGCCATTGATATCTACACTACCTGCAAGGTCTCTGTCTTTCTCCATGTATATGTGTATGTGTGTATAGTTTTTCTTTTTTCTCTATTTATAAGTGTAAAGTTTGACTCTTTTATGGCTTTTCAATGGGTGATATTTTCATTTTGGTTGGGATTGGTTAGGTGTTTCAAGTTAGAGTGAGTTTTGTAAAGGGTGTACAAAAGCAAGAGGCATGGTGGGAAAGACAACATGAACTTGAGGCTAAGAATTTTGGGGTAAGAATTTCTTCTAATATTTCTTATTCTTCATCTTCTTCTTTCAATTTTTATTTCTTTAAGTTTTAAAACAACAAATATGATAAACCATATGTAAATTTACTTTAAAATTTGATTCATGGTTCACACTTTTGTTTTCATTACATTCCTATGTCTTATTCTATAAACTTTTACATTTATCATTTTCATTATGTTATGATGTTTAGAGTTCATTTACTTTTAGGAGTGACCTTCTTGCATCAATTTATAGTGGTAGATGATGAATTTTGATAAATGTCAGGGTTTGTTGAAGGAGCTTACAGGTATTGATATAAATTTCATGTAAAATTGTGAGTGGTGTTAATGCATTCACTTAAAAGTGATTGTCTATTCAGTACTATTAGAAATAATTCTTGCTGCTGGATCACGTAATTAATTGGATGTGGACATTAAAGAAATCCATTTATGAATGAGGAGGAGGAGGAATACATTTTGCGTACACACCTTTTTTTAGGGTTTAATTCATTCAACTGACTACCTACTATTGTAGTTTACTTTTAATTCTTTTTTCTTCAATCCTTTTATGATGGTTGCTGTTGAAAGGTAGAGATAGAGTTTTTTTTTTTTTTTTTTTTTTTTGGGGTTATATGTTGGCTTATAAATTCTATTTAGTTCTTTTATGTGTTTCTATACAGTTTTATAGGTTCAGTACTGTTAGTGGAAGCAATTGGACTTGCTTGGTGATTTTGTTGAAGAAGGTTACAAGTATTGATGTTGAAAGTTCAAATATGTGTATAAACACCCTTGAACGTTTAGACCCCCAATTTACAAATTAACCAATTCAAGCTTTATGTCAAACAACTAGTGTGCGGAAAATGAACACTAGCTATAATATAGAATTGGATAAACTATCTAAGCCAAATTAAAATCACAATCCACAGCAGATAATAAAAAGGCAAAGATAAAAGGGAAGGAAGATGCAAACACAAAGACAACACGCGATGTGTTATCGAAGAGGAAACCGAAGCCCTCGACGTAAAACCTCTCTGCCGCCCTCCAAGCGGTAAACAATCCACTAGAAAATGTAGTTGGGATACATGGATAGCAATAGACCCTCCAAGCCTAATCTACCCAGTGCACCTAGGCCCTTCAAGCTTCTTACTCCAACAAGGTTGCGTCGAACCTTTTTATTTTCTAGTTTCCCGGATTTCGCTACTAGACCGTAGCATCAACCAATGTAGATTGGTTCCTTCCTAACTGCTTCCCAGAAAACCAAACAGCCCTCTCATAGTGATGAATATGGTGAGAACAAGGTTTTGGTAAAATGCCTCTCAAGGATTTGACAATGGAGAGAAAGAGAGTTGAGGAATTTGAAGAGACTCTAATGTATAGATTGTAGGTGAATCAATCTTGTTTTTCTTTAGGGTTTCTCACTCAAAATTTTCTCTGGAAGCTCTCCTTCATTTGTGGGTATAAGGGGTATTTATATTTGAGTGAGAGAGGAATGTGAAACGTCAGATTTTACAAAACAGGGGTGGCTCGCGGCTTGACCTCGCGACTTGACTGAGTCGCAAGATCCAGTCGCGAGATAACCGTATGGCCAATTGTCCTGTTTTGTCCTGTAGTGCTCCAGCTAGCATGACTGTTCACCTTCTGGCATGCTTGGTGCGTGTGCTGCTTCTGGTGGCTTAAAGCCGCGAGCCACTCGCGAGAACAAGCTGCGAGTCTTTGTTTTCTTACACACTCTTGAGCAATCAATACTCTATCTCACTCACTATCCTTACAACAAACCCACCTAAATACAGGGTTACTAAATGCTGAAATACAAGCAAATTTGGCACGGAATAAAGCCAATAAAATGGTTGATTAAATTCAACCTTACAATCTCCCCCTTTGGCTATTCCGTGACAAAACCCTAAACCAGACTCTAGACTTAACATGTGAGTTGGGAACAGTTGAACAAAACTCACTCACACCTAACTCTAGAAGCTGTGAAGCACTTGAATCATAAGAACATGAAACTCCTGAAACACAACAATACACCATGATCATTGTATGCAAAAAAGCTTGAAATGCATATGAAACAAGCTTAAGGTGATCAAGCAAAGATGAAGTGAAGTTTCAAATCATGGCTTGATCAACCAAGTAATCACCACAAGGTAGTGATCATAGTGCTCATTCACACTTGGAATGAACACTTGAACATACAAGTTAACAAGAACAAAGCAAGATACTTGTATGCCCAACACTCAACCAATGCATACTACACTAAGTATATGCATCTAGGAACAATCCTACAGGGGCACAAGAGTGATAGTACTTAAAACAAAATGCAAGACATTTAGATAGAAATACTGATTTAAACAAAGCATAAAAGGCTGCATTAAGCAAGGTACAAACCATAAAGCCTACAAAACATGCATAAAAACATAACCCTAAAAGCTTACATAAGCACCATGGGTAGAAACCACAAAATATCAACATAAACTGAATAACATCAACAACATATATAAAGAGTAACCCAAGTATATGAGATAAGAGTTAGAAACAAAAATACACCAAAAACCACAGTGTATCAAGCCCATATAAACACTAAAAAACCAAAAACATAAACCTATAAGTTTAAAGGATAAGACTTAAAACAAAAGTATGTGTGTACTCCCCCTATCACTATGCACACTTCCCTTTGAACTTTCTCTCCCCCTTACTGAATGCTCTCCCCCTTTTTGGCACGAATAGCTAAAGGCTGTCGTCCAACTTTCGTTGAATAGCGTCTAGCTGATTCTCCATAGTCTCGAGATGCATTTGAACATGGTTGTTTGTGGAGTAGAGAAGTGTCACAATCTCATCAATGCGTTTCTGAATATATTCAAGTAAACTACCCATTCTATCAGTATGAGGATCAGTCTGTGCTTGCGGAATGCTAGCTTGTGGAATTTCAGGAATAGCATGTGAAGTAGGTGTGGTATGTGCAGCTGTCTCTGACTCAGGGGCAGATGGAGTAACCAGAGAGATGTGTGCACTCTTTGGAGTTTTAGAGGAGTGACTTCTGCCAGCTTGAAGAGAGTACATGGAAATAGGACGCTGATGGGTCAACATTTTTCCATCTGTGGGAGGAACAATGCCTTCACGAAGAATGAGCTACTGCAAAATGGAATAATTCCTTGAGCTGCAGTTTGAACTGCGGTCTTCCTCATGCTGTAAAAGATATTAGCACAGATATCAATGGGGGCTCTTGTAATAAGATCACAAAGGAATTGAGCTCTCCCAAGATTTATGAATGCAGTGTTGGACAGTGGGTAGAGATTAGTGAACATGATCAACTTCAGTGTGGTCAACTCTGGTGCAAACTTTGCGGTGTTGATGGATGTGCCTGTATTGGATACTTCATGATCAGATCCTAGGATTTGTAGAATGTCTTGAATCTCTGGAGTTAGATCATCATACGGAGTTAGATCCACATTCTGAGGTCTAGTGATGCCGAGAACATCTGCGATGGAGTTTGGGGAAACGCCAAATTCCTTTTCTCTGACCCAGAAAATAAGTTCAACTCCAAGATCACTTGCATTGGAGAAGCATTCTTTAACCAGTTCATCCATTGGATCGACAAAGTTCCCAAACAAGCTTGCCCAATCTCGTGGCTCAAAGATTCGAGGAATAAAAGTGGTTCCTAAGGTGTTAAACTCCACCATCCGTTCCACTATAGGAGTTGACTTGTCAAAGATGTTTGAGTAGATGTGTGAGGTAAGCGGGGTTTTAAACCTCTCCTCATTGGAGTCTTGAGATGACTGTGATGAGAGTCGAGTCCTTTTAGCAACTGGGGTTGCTGGATCGTCAGCAACAATGTCTTTACCCTTAGAGGATCGACGAGACATCTGCAAGAGAATAGGCCCACAGCAAAGAACCAAAACCAGCACCACACAAGATAAATATCAACATGATTCGATGCAAATAAGAGTGAAAACCAGAGAATTTAATACACAAATACTAACTTAAGACAGTTCAGACCCAAACAAACCACCAACAATACTAAAGTGCACAATACGACAGGTGCAGCAAAATGGTGAAAGTGCAATAGAGCATAGAGAGACACAAATTCAAAAATAACTGTCAATGAGACAGTCTACCATGACCATGATATGCATACAAAGACAGCATTCAAACATTAAGAACGGATAGCATAAAACAGACCACATAAGATAGGAACATGGATAAAATTTCAAAATGAAGGATCAGAGCACCCAAAATAAAGCACATGGCAGTGAGACACAACATTCAGAAAAAGAAGTTGTTTTAAAGGAATACTTTCAAGATGCCATCACACACGTTATGTTATCATAAGAACACAGTAATCCAAAACCGCAAGCCAACTTCAACACACAAACAAGTGAAAGGAGCAAGTCACAAAAATACCAAACCCATTTAACAAAAGAGTTTGAGAATCAACAACAGGCAAATATCAAAACAAAGAAAAAGCACATTGACCAATCAATATGAAAACGGATGAAATCAACAACAAACACAACAAGTCATACCCATCAAACAAAGAGAGGAATGTTTTGAACATAGTATCTATCCAAATGACAAGAAAAACATTCATGAAACAGGGAAAATGAGATGAGGAAAACAAGGCACACACCTTTTCTTGATGATTTTAAGAAGAAATGAAGCACCAATGAAGTTTGAAAATGGGTACACGGAGTGTTTGGGAAGGAGACAGTTGAGAGAGAATATGAATAGTCACAAAAGTTCGAGGGAAAACTGAAAAAGATTTAAAAAATGCTCCTATTTTTGCCAAACACGCGCTTTTCGCAACTGGAGTGAGTCGCCAACGAGTCGCCAGGTCAAGTCGCCAAAACACTTAAAGACAAAAATTTGAAAAAATTTTCTAAGTGTTTTTCGCGACTGGAAGGTTTAGACCCCCAATTTACAAATTAACCAATTCAAGCTTTATGTCAAACAACTAGTGTGCGAAAAATGAACACAAGCTATAATATAGAATTGGATAAACTATCTAAGCCAAATTAAAATCACAACCCATAGCAGATAATAAAAAGACAAAGATAAAAGAGAAGGAAAATACAAACACAAAGACAACACGCGATGTGTTATCGAAGAGGAAACTGAAGCCCTCGGCGTAAAACCTCTCCGCCACCCTCCAAGCGGTAAACAATCCACTAGAAAATGTAGTTGAGATACATGGACAGCAATAGACCCTCCAAGCCTAATCTACCCAATGCACTTAAGCCCTCCAAGCTTCTTGCTCCAACAAGGTTACGCCGAACCTTTTTTCTTTTCTAACTTCCCGAATTCTGCTACTAGACCGTAGCATCAACCAATGTAGATTGGCTCCTTCCTAACTACTTCCCAGAAAACCAAACAGCCCTCTCACAGTGATGAATATGGTGAGAACAAGGTTTTGGTAAAATGCCTCTCAAGGATTTGACAATGGAGAGGAAGAGAGTTAAGGAATTTGAAGAAACTCTAATGTATAGATTGTAGGTGAATCAATCTTGTTTTTCTTTAGGGTTTCTCTCAAAATTCTCTCTAGAAGCTCTCCTTCATTTGTGAGTATAAGGAGTATTTATACTTGAGTGAGAGAGGAATGTGAAACGTCAGATTTTACAAAACAGGGGTGGTCGCGGCTTGGCCTCGCGACTTGACTAAATCGCGAGATCTAGTCGTGAGATAACCGTATGGCAAGTTGTCCTGTTTTGTCCTGTAGTGCTCCAGCTAGCATGACTGTTCACTTTCTGGCACGCTTGGCACGTGTGCTACTTCTGGCGGCTTGAAGCCGCGCGCCACCCGCGAGAACAAGCCGTGAGTCTCTGTTTTCTTGCACACTCTTGAGCAATCAACACTCTATCTCACTCACTACCCTTACAACAAACCCACCTAAATACAGGGTTACTAAATGCTAAAATACAAGTAAATTTGGCACGGAATAAAGCCAATGAAATGGTTGTTTAAATTCAACCTTACAGATATAAATTATTATTATTTAAAAATTTTCATCAATTATTAATATACAATGAATCATTGGATGCTATTAGAAGAGAATTGGATGTCAAATTGTAGAATAAATTTCATAGGTTTGGTTGTGCTAAGGGTGTGGGGTTAAGTTTGAAATATAACAACAAATAGAACCCAACAATAATTAAATGACATTAGGGTGATTAGTATTTGTTTGTCTTCATTGGGATTATTATTTTTTTCCCTTTTGAAAATTGAGACAGCTAAGTTTTTTTATATTGAAAGCATTGATTAGCTTAATGCCTAAGATAGTAATCAATGTATAGAATATGTTGTCTCATTTTAGTGATTTTGAGAATTCTTTTTTATAAATTTGTTTTAGATGGAGGCAAATAAACCTGAGTTTGAAAGAATTCAAACTAGAAGTCTTTTTCGGATTTGTTATTGGCTTCTCACAATAGTTTGATAGAATTCCTAAATAGTGTTCATATGGCATGATCGGCCAAAATGGCCAAATACCATCAATTTTAGAAATTTTTAGTAAAAAAACACTTTTTCGAAACTGTATAGGGAAATACCACTTTTTATGGTACTCGAGTTTCTTAAACTCGAGTTCCTAGAAGTTTTGCCACCGTGGCACTATTGAGGTGGAAATTGGGCAATTAAAAAAAATTATGTGGTACTCGATCATGGTAAACTCGAGTACCATACAACACAATACTCGAGCTCGAGTACCTTGTAAATTTTTTTTTTTTTTTTGGGATTATCGACAAATAAACATAACCATATAAGTAGCTTTTTTTACGTTTTTATTTATTTAAATAGAAGCATTGTAAAATATAGAGATTTTAATTTGAAAATATGAATTTAATTTCTACATTAAGTAAAACTATTTACTGTTTTCTCACAAAAATTGTTCACTGTTTTCTACATAAACTATTTCCAGCATTTTGCATAAAATTATTTTCTGTTCAACATTATTTAAAAAATTGTTCACTCTCTTTTCTGCATAAATTATTTTCTGTTCACTATTTAAAAAATCGTTCAGTGTTTTCTCATAAAACACCTAGTGAAATTGTTTTTTCTAAATCTAAAAGCCAAATCTGAATGCTTTTTCACGTTTGAATTTCACAATAATCGATTCTATTTTTCTGCATTGATAAAATCTGTTTCTACATTAATAAAATTTGCACTCTGCCCATCATGTTTACTGTATATTCGAATCTATTTTTTGCATTAAGTAAAATTGTTCACTGTTTTCTCATAAAAATTGTTCACTGTTTTTTGCATAAACTATTTCTAGCATTTTGCATAAAATTATTTTTTTGTTTAGCATTATTTAAAAAATTATTCACTCTCTTTTCTAAGTAAATTATTTTCTGTTCACTATTTAAAAAAAAATTTCCCTGATTTCTCATAAACCATCTAGTAAAAATCTTGTTTTCTAACTTTAAAAGCCAAATCTGAATGTTTTTTCATGTTTAAATTACAAAATGAACGAATTTGTTTTTCTGCATTGATAAAATCTATTTATACATTAATAAAATTTGCTCTCTGTACATCATGTTTACTGTATATTCTAATCTACTTACTGCATTCATAAAATTTGTTTTTTGCATTAAGTAAAACTCTTCACTGTTTTCTCATAAAAATTGTTCACTGTTTTCTGCATAAACTATTTCTAGCATTTTGCATAAAATTATTTTATGTTCAGCATTATTTACAAAATTGTTCACTCTCTTTTCTGTGTAAATTATTTTCTGTTCACTATTTAAAAAATCGTTCAGTGTTTTCTCATAAAACACCTAGTGAAATTGTTTTTTCTAAATCTAAACGCCAAATCTGAATGCTTTTTCACGTTTAAATTTCAAAATGAACGAATTTATTTTTCTGCATTGATAAAATCTATTTCTACATTAATAAAATTTGCTCTCTACCCATCATGTTTACTGTATATTTGAATCTGCTTACTGCATTCATAAAATCTGTTTTTTGCATTAAGTAAAATTGTTCACTGTTTTTTGCATAAACTATTTCTAGCATTCTACATAAAATTATTTTATGTTCAGCATTATTTAAAAAAAATTCACTCTCTTTTCTGCGTAAATTATTTTTTGTTCACTATTTAAAAAAATTGTTCCCTGTTTTCTCATAAAACATTTAGTGAAATCTTGTTTTCTTATTTTAAAAGCCAAATTTGAATGCTTTTTCATGTTTAAATTACAAAATAAATGAATTTATTTTTCTACATTGATAAAATCTATTTCTACATTAATAAAATTTGCTCTCTGTACATCATGTTTACTGTATATTTGAATCTGCTTACTGCATTCATAAAATCTGTTTTTTGCACTAAGTAAAACTGTTCACTGTTTTCTCATAAAAATTGTTCACTGTTTTTTGCATAAACTATTTCTAACATTTTGCATAAAATTATTTTATGTTCAGCATTATTTACAAAATTGTCCACTCTCTTTTCTGCGTAAATTATTTTCTGTTCACTATTTAAAAAATGGTTCACCGTTTTCTCATAAAACACCTAGTGAAATCGTTTTTTCTAAATCTAAACGCCAAATCTTAATGTTTGTTCATGTTTGAATTTCACAATAATCAAATCTATTTTTCTACATTGATAAAATTTGTTTTTACATTAATAAAATTTGCTCTTTGCACATTATGTTTACTGTATATTCGAATCTTCTTACTGCATTCATAAAATCTATTTTTTGCATTAATTAAAACTGCTCATTGTTTTCTCATAAAAATTGTTCATTGTTTTTTGCATAAACTGCTTTTAGCATTGGTGCGTTTATTGCACTTAAATGGTTTTTGTGTTTTTTTAAATATGTAACCATATGAATAATGGACAAACTCCATGAAAAAAAGAAATGAATGATTCATATAAATCACCTAATGGTAAATGCCTCGAATAATTCGAATTTGTAAAAAAATTTGAATTAGTTGAATGTAGAAATTTGGGAAAAATCGATGGAAAATCAATGAACGTACCAAATCGTGAAGGTGTACATAAGATGTACAGATAGTCTAGACTTGTTGAAAAGTTTGACTTCGTTGAAAGTACAAAATAATGAAAATTCAATGGAAAAGTATGTTCGTTAGATGTATAGATCGTATGAATTTGTTTAAAAATTTGAATTCGTTGAATGTACAAAACCGTGAAAACTCAAGGAAAAATAGTGTACATTAGATGTACAGATAGTACGAATTTGTTGAAAAATTCGAAATCGTTGAGTGTGTAAAATCGTGAAAATGCAAATGAAAATTGAAGAATATACCAAATTGAGTAAAATCAATGGAAAATTAATTACATTAGATGTATAGATCGTCCAAATTTGTTTCCAAATTTTAAGTCATCAAATGTACAAAATTGTGAAAATTCAATTTAAAACTGTGTACTAATGTACTAATCATTCTGATTTGATAAAAATTTCAAAATTGTAGAATGAACAAAATCATGTAAACTCAATGGAAAATCAAAGAACGTACCAAATCGTTGAGTAGCACATGCAGCACTAAGAACATCAGTGTAGCAATGATGGATAGCTCACCCCCAAAATTGATGCATAAACTTTCCAGGGATGCTTTACATTCTTGAAAATGGTGCATTACAAAGGGTTGCATATCTACAATTTTGAGTGTGGATGGGTACTTCTAGTCAAGGCTCAACAGTGCCGAGCTGTTGAGTAGAACATGTAGAACTGTTTACTATCTTGGGTCATTTTCAAGGATGCTAGTCAAAACGCTCTTCCCATAATCTGTGACTACTGGTTAGAAGTAATAGTACATGGTACTTCTGGTCAGGGCTCAAGAAGTAATGTACAATAAATCTAATTTGGGTGATAAGTGTTATGCGTTTAACATTTCAAATTACACAAACAGAATATTGGAAATATCAACATATCTAACTAGAGGCATTTCACTTCCTAAGGTGTTTCCTACATTACAAAGCAGAGGACATTGTCCAACCAAAGCACAAGAATCATATGTAGCAACAATGAACAGTAGGGAAAAAATGAGCAAGTGATTTCATATAAACTTAGCCAAAACTAATGAACAGTTAATCTTTATGAAAGTTCAAATAAGTGTATAAACACCCTTGAACGTTTAGACCCCTAATTTACAAATTAACCAATTCAAGTTTTATGTCAAACAACTAGTGTGCGGAAAATGAACATAAGTTATAAAAAGAATTGGAAATCAATCTAAGCCAATTATAAATCACATCCATAGTAGAAAATAAAAGGCAAAGATAAAGGGAAGAGAGATGCAAACACAAGGACAACACACGATGTGTTATCGAAGAGGAAACTGAAGCTCTCGGCGTAAAACCTCTCCGCTGCCCTCCAAGCGGTCAATAATCCACTAGAAAATGTAGTTAGGATACATGAACAGCAATAGAACCTCCAAGCCTAATCTACCCGATGTACCTAAGCCCTCCAAGCTTTTTGCTCCAACGAGGTTGCGCCAAACTTTTTTCTTTTCCAGCTTACCGGATTCCGCTATAATCCATAGTATCTGCCATCTTTGGCATCTTCCAATGCTTCCCAAAGCTCCAAAAACACTCAACACTCTAAATGGGTGTGGGTAGTGTTTGGATAGAAATCTCATCTCAATAAGTATGACAATGAGAGAGGGAATGAGAAGAGACTACAAAGATTTCTCTTTAAGAATGAGTAGCTCTCCTTAATTAGGTAGGTGTTTTGAAGAAACCTCTCTTAGGGTTTTTCTCTCTGAATGGCCACACATATTTTGTGGGAATGAGGTGTATTTATACTGGTGTGAGAATGGAATACGAAGAGTCAGTTTTTCCAAAACAGGGTTAGCTGGCGACTTGTCCTCGCGACTTGACTAAGTCGCGAGTTCAAGCCATGAGCTAACTCAATGGCCAGTCTGGATTTTTGCCCTGTAATGCTCCAGGTGGCATGACTGTTCAGCTCCCCTGCATGCTCTACGCGTGTGCAACTTTTGGCAGCTTGCAAGCCGCGAGCCTCCCGCAAGATCCAGCCACGAGTCCCTGCTTCACTGTACAGTCTTGAGCATTTCTTCACACTCACTCACACACTACCCTTACATGATTCCTACCTAAATACAGGGTTTCTAAGTGTTGTATTACAAGAAAATTTGTCATGGAATAAAGCCAACACATGGTTGATTAAATTCAACCTTACAATCTCCCCCTTTGGCTATTCCGTGACAAAACACCCTAAAACAGACTCTAGACTTAAACGTGAGTTTGGGAATAATGGCGAAACTCACTCACACCTAAATCTAGAAGCTGTGAAGCTCTTGAATCATATGAGCATGAATCTCCTGAAACACAACAATACACCATGATCATTGTATGCAGAAAAACATAAAATGCATATGAAGTAGGCATGATGTGATCAAGCAAATATGGAGTTAAGAAACAGACCATGGCTTGATCAAACAAGCAATCACTACAAGGTAGTGACCACAATGCGCATTCACACTTGGAATGAACACTTGAACATACAAGCTAACAAGAACAATGCAAGTCACTTGTATGCCCAACACTCAACCAATGCATAATACACTAAGTATATACATCTAGGAACAATCCTACAAGGGCACAACAGTGACAGTATTTAACAAGAAAATGCATGACATTTAGTTAGAAGTACTGATTTAACAAAGCATAAAGGCTGCATAAAGCATGGTACAAACCATAAAGCCTACAGAATCATGGAAACAAACCCTAAAAGCTTACAAAAGCAACATGGGCACAAACCACAAAATACTGAATAAAAACTTAAACAATATAAGCTAAAAGTGCTTAAAATTTCTCCCCTTCAAAGTGATGAGAAGTTGTGATGCGCTTGGAACATATATACTTGTAACCTGAAACACTTGCACAATACACATTAGACCCTCAAGGTAAAGCAAGTAATAAAAGAACAAGTATAATGTAACAAGTAAATTGCGATCAAGTAAACATGATGTGAAACATGTGAGCAACTTGATCATACACCAAAACAATCATATAGAAATGACTACAATGATTACATAGCAACGCAAATGATCATCCGAACATGCATTCAATGGAGCACAATAGCATAAGGATATATGCATGTCCAAAACAAAAACATGATACGATGAGAACCACAAAGCATAACTCAAAGCACCATAAAGCCAACAAGAAAACAAACAGAACAAAGTTTTCTTATTATCTCAATGTCTTCTCCCCCTTTGTATATGCACATCTCCTATAGAATATCTCTCCCCCTACAAATGTGCATGAGAAATAGAATTTCTCCCCCTAAGGATGTGCACAAGAGTCATATAGAAATGACAAAACACTCTAGTATACTCTCTGGAGTATACTCTCTCCCTTTTTGTCAGGAATAGACAAAGGGTTAAGAAGAAACGAGGGCAAGAGATGAAGGTATGAACAATGCTAATGATGCGTGAGGGGTGCGAGATGAATGAGAAAATGAAGCTCAATGCTAAGACAAAACAAAGTGCTACAAAGCATAAGGTAAATATGACATGCTAGGATGAAGAAACAAGGTATAAACCAATGCATGACAAGGGTAGCAAAGGTGTGTGCAAGAGGTGGCTGTGTGCAATGCATGACCAATGCATGAAAAATGCACATGTGGGCCAAGGTGTGTTAGATACACAACCAATGAACCAAACATGTTCCTAATGAGGAAACATGAGAAACTCCAAAGTTTGGTACTTATCAGAGTCCAAACAAGCGAGAAAATGTCTAAGAAACATTTTATCAAACACCTAGTATGCACACTATGAACAATAATGTGAAACAATGCATGAATATCATGAAATTCACCCTTAATACATGTTCTTTCTGCCACAAGGGGCCAACAACCAATGCAAATCAACAAAAGAAACCAATCCCATGAAAAAATTTGACAAAAATCAAGTTTTCCCAACCCCTACGTTGAAAATCCCAACCAAGAGTACAAAACTCTCCAAAACATAATTTAAGGATCAAAATTAATGAAAAGAGTTTATAATTACCTTAAAGATGTTAATGGAATGAAAAACCATTCAAATTGATTGGGTTTTGATGTAAAAATATTGAAAGAAGGGTTTAAGAGAGGATGGGAGAGGTTTAAAACAAGTTTCCCACGAAAAAGCTCTATAAAAAGCTGATTTTGGGCGTTTCGCGACTCGGCCAGTCGCCAGGTTTAGTCGCGAAAATTTTCGCGAGTCGCCAAGTTCAGTCGTGAAAATTTTGCAAGTCGCGAGTAAGCTGCAAGTGAGTCGCCAAAAGCTTCTGGATGAACTCGCGACTGGGGTTTCGCGAATGGCGAGTCGCCAGCTGAGCCGTGAAAAACTCTGACACCTGTTTTTTCAATACAGAACATGTTTAAACAATTAAAAACAAAGTAAACATTAAACATGAACACAAAGAGTGATAAAAATCACTTCCAAAAACATATAAAATGATCAAAAGTCTTTTTGGATTGAACCATATATGATTGAGCACACACACATCACATTTAGACAAGTACAATCTAACAAATGAATAAGACATTCATTGAACATTAGGCATGTGTGTTGTGTGTGTGTATCAAATGTGAAATAGTCCTTAGTCTAAAGTGAAGTTTCAATGATCTATTCAATCAAGTCATACACAACTAGTACTAAGTCAAGTGGTCTATCTCAATTATAGAAATGAACATATATGACCTCCCACAAGAAAATGATTACATAAGATTGAAGCTTTTCATTTGGCTTCTTACAATTCATATCATTTGATCATTTTGAATCAATACAGCTCATTTTGAGTAATACATCTCATTTTTGAGATTGATGCCTAAAATTTGTGATATTTCAATTTGATGAACAAGCCTTTGGCATTTTGGGTATCATACATTTTCATATATGTCGTTTGCCCTTTTTCTTAGTCGAATACTAGTATATGCGACAGCTTTTGCAGCTCATTATCTCTTTTTATTTTGAAATTTACATTTATAGAGCTCTTTAAGCAATAAAAATAAAAGAGTGGGTAGAGATATAAGCACAAGTCTACGCATGTATCAAAACCAACATGACTATTGACTAACCATTCATGACAAGCTTGAAGATTGATTTACAACAATCACACAAAGATGTCAAGATTTTTCCCACAAAAATATACGTGCAAAAATAACAAGCTAAGCTCCTAAATGAACAAAGCCATTTGTATAAAGGTACAAGGCCAAACTCACATGAGATATGTGCTCAAACATATACGATCAAACTTTTTGAATTTTTCACTTTTTATGTGGTTTTGGATTTTTTTTACTCACACAAAACTGAAATATAAAAGTAAGATAAAAAAATAAAACAATGCATACAAATAAATGCAAAATGCACAAAATGCATGAAAATATGACATTTAATGCATGAAGGGTCCTACAAAGATCGAAAGAATTAGATCAAGGACCAAAAGAGTAAAAGCTCAACCATAGGAACTCTTCCTCATCCAAACGGAATGATTGTTTTGAATGAGTGTCTCAAGAGAAGTGAGACGAGGGTTAAAAGAATGAGAACTGGAGATGCATATAGTCAAGGAGTTTAGAGCATTAAACATTTTCTTTGACAACATGCTATTTTCACTCAAAATCAGTTTACTCTTTTTAGCATAACTTCCAAAAAGCTCAAGTTTCTCTCTTCTTTCGATTCTTTTAAAAGCATGAAACTTAGAGCATTGAGGTCTTAGATGACCAAAGGCACCACAATGGTGACAAACAATGCGTTTAGGTCTACTAGGCTTTTTGGGAAGAGATCTAGCAACACTATTTTGTTCCTTTTTCAACTTGGAGCATTGAGGTCTTATATGACCGATCACACCGCAATGGTGGCAAGTTGGAACAAACTTAGATCCATTCAAAACCTTAGGTTGAGACTTAAACGGAGGCTTTGACTTAACAGCCTTTCTCTCCACCTTTTGATTTCTTTTATGTGGAGGAATGTACACCGATTTGTCCTTTAAGGTAGAACACACACTAGGCACAAAATGGGGTACCACAACATGATTGCAACAAATATTTTCATCATTTTTAACAATAGGTTCAGCAATCAAACACTTGACATGCATCTTAAGAGATTCATTTTCACATTTAAGATCATCAACAAGTTTGTTAGACAAAACAAGTTTAGCATCCAAGTCCATATTCAAACATTCAAACTCTTTCAGCTTTTCAAGAGAAATTTCAGCAAGTTTTTTATATTTCTCAACCAATTTGTTGGATTCATTGAGCTTAGCAATCAAATCATCCTTTTTACAAAATAACTTGCTCAAATTCTTTTGAAACTTCTTAGCATTTTTCTTCAAGAGTTTGTCAACAACACCCATAGATTCAAATAACATGTCATCACACTTATGAGGATTAACACTCATAGAGGCATTTTCACAAACACGTGGCATGTTACATTCATCACCAACCAAATCATGCAAAGAGTCATACAAAGCACAATCCATGGCAAATAAACACAAGGGGTCAAGGATCACACTTAGGTATTTAAACCACAACAAGTGTACCTGCTCTGATACCAAATGAAATTTCAAAAACATGTATAAACACCCTTGAACGTTTAGACCCCCAAAAACAAAATAACTAATTCAAGCTTTATGACAAACAACTAGTGTGCGGAAAATGAACATAAGCTATAAACAGAATTGGAAATCAATCTAAGCCAATTATAAATCACATCCACAGCAGAAAATAAAAGGCAAAGATAAAGGGAAGAGAGATACAAACACAAGGACAACACACGATGTGTTATCGAAGAGGAAACCGAAGCCCTCGGCGTAAAACCTCTCCGCCGCCCTTCAAGCGGTCAATAATCCACTAGAAAATGTAGTTGGGATACATGAACAGCAATAGACCCTCCAAGCCTAATCTACCCGATGTACCTAAGCCCTCCAAGCTTCTTGCTCCAACGAGGTTGCGCCGAACCTTTTTCTTTTCTAGCTTACCGGATTCCGCTACTAGACCATAGCATCCGCCATCCTTGGCATCTTCCAATGCTTCCCAAAGCTCCAAAAACACTCAACACTCTAAATGGGTGTGGGTAGTGTTTGGATAGAAATCTCCTCTCAATAGGTATGACAATGAGAGAGGGAATGAGAAGAGACTACAAAGATTTCTCTCTAAGAATGAGTAGCTCTCTCTAATTAGGTGGGTGTTTTGAAGAAACCTCCTTAGGGTTTTTCTCTCTGAATGGCCATACATATTTTGTGGGAATGAGGTGTATTTATACTGGTATAAGAATGGAATACGAAGAGTCAGTTTTTCCAAAACAGGGTTAGCTGGCGACTTGTCCTCGCAACTTGACTGAGTCGCGAGTTCAAGCCATGAGCTAACTCAATGGCCAGTCTGGATTTTTGTCCTGTAGTGCTCCAGGTGGCATGACTGTTCAGCTCCCCTACATGCTCTGCGTGTGTGCAACTTTTGGCGGCTTGCAAGCCGCAAGCCTCCCGCGAGATCCAACCGCGAGTCCCTGCTTCACTGCATAGTCTTGAGCATTTCTTCACACTCACTCACACACTACCCTTACATGATTCCTACCTAAACACAGGGTTTCTAAGTGCTGTATTACAAGCAAATTTGTCATGGAATAAAGCCAACACATGGTTGATTAAATTCAACCTTACACTTTACATTTGCAAAAGTTGAATGTACATGATCATCAGTTGTCTAACATTAACAACATCATTTTGTATTGCACAGAATGTGTAGACATTAACAATAGCATGTAATGTTTGTTGGTAGAAATTTTTGAAAATCATCATTACTTGAATCTGAGAAGTCTGAAATATCTCTTTCATCATCTAATGTAGTAACTTCATTAATAGACTTGATGGCTCACTCTTACACCCTCCCCTTTAGATGCTTACTAGCTTTTTGGATTGCATGAAAACGGTCTAATCGCCTTTACATTTGATTGTTCTCTTGTTTAAGACAAGCAAGTACGTTGGCAAGTTCATCTCTAGGTAACTCGGCTGAGCATGCCTTAGGAACTCGTAACCCATGCCATCGACAATACACTTCCAATTCACACCTCTTCTCATATAAGGTTAACCATGATGGTTCTGCTATGGTGAACTCTATTGTGGTGGTATCTGTACTTAGTTTTGTAAGTTTGCTGACCATGATGTGCCTGATGCTTCCAAGACTCTCGTACATGTATATTGGCATATTAAAGAAATCTCTCTTCTTTCCAACCCATTTCCCTCCATAGTGGTTTGTGTATGTCTGTAGTTGTTGATCTACTGAAACTTGTGATAAGCCATTTGTTGAAGTAGAGCCAAACTTGTTTCGCATTGTACGATTTGATGTTGAGGTGTTGCAACTCATAGCTTAGTCAATCTACGAAGTTAGTGGGGTAAAAATAAGATCATTATTATGGTGCATTTATAACCTCATTTCATGTTCCAAGCATTATACTTTCAGTTATTAGGGCTTGTCATGTCAATACAAGATGGAAAAACACTACATGAACAGGATTTTAAATGTACCCAATGTCGTAGTGAGATTTGAAGATGTGGTCAGTAGTTGCAGTATTCTTGAACAGAGCATCATATTTAATTGACACAATGCTATGTGCCTCGCACCAGGGTATAATTATTCATATATTTAAGTATCCTCATGAATGTGGATGATATGACTAGACAGTCGTTTCAAGTTGTTGAGTAGCATGTGTGAAACAGTGGCATCTGTTGGCGCATGTGGTTCGTATGACTACAATTGGTGCTACAGCAGCGGGTTGGTGACGTGTCTTCAAAAAACTACTCATGCCACAGTTGGTGCTACATCATGTTTACTGTATATTCAAATCTGCTTACTGCATTCGTAAAATCTGTTTTCTGCATTAATTAAAACTGTTAACTATGTTCTCATAAAAACTGTTCACTGTTTTCTCATAAAAATTGTTCACTATTTTCTGCATAAACTGGTTTAGCATTCTACATAAAATTATTTTCCGTTCAGCATTACTTGAAAAATTGTTCACTGTTTTTTTTTTTTTTTTTTTTGCATAAATTATTCACTATTCATTAGGTGTTTTATGATCCAAATGCTCTAATACCAATGACTACCCAGGAGAGAGCACAGCTGTAATATGGAATCATAAACAATGATAAAATAGATAATAAAGAAGTAAAATGGCAAAATAGATATATTCAAAATAAGGTTAAAATGAAGTATGGAATATGAAAACAGAAACTAGTAAAATCTTACTTGAATAAAAATTTCAGTCTTTGATAAACTTGAAAACAAACTGTTGTCTTTGATACAAGCTTGAAAATAAAACTGTCTGAAGAGAAAGGTTACAAGATTACAAGATGGGGAGAGAGTACAAAAGTCTTTCTGAGGGAGAGGGAAGGCTATTACAAAAGGCTTTCTAAAACTTGGAACTTAAAAGTTTAGAATCTTAGAAACTTAGAAACTTGTCTTCTGTCTTCATAGTCTGTCTCTTTTATAGGTGAAATGAACCATGGTAAAGTAACCTGAGTAGATAAATTTAACTCAAGTTAATCTGTTAGTGGTATGGAAATTAGTACTGATGAGTAATAGTCTGTCTGCGTCTGTCTGGGAATCTTTCAGATCGGGGGAATCTATCAAATCTCTTTTTACTCATGCTAGTAAACAGTAGTAACTTTTGAACATCTGTCTATATCTGTCTGGACTATTTGTATCTGTCTGGACTGTCTTAATTTTTCTGGAAGCTATTCACACGTGCTGGTGAATAGTGATCTGTCGCCAGTGAAATAGTGGTTTGTCGCCAACGAATAGTGATTTGTCGCTAGTAAATAGTTATCTATCGCCAGTGAATAGTGATCTATTTGTCTATCTTTCAATCTGTATCATTCTAGGATCCTTAACAATCTTCCTTTTCCCAAATAGCCTCCTTGCTGAAGGTATTGGACCATATACGGCTATCCTGTTTGTGTAACTATATAAGTAGAAGCCTCTGTCCAATTCTTTCTGTATCTCATAAATCTTATTACTCATGAAATTGGACCATTCTTGAGCCAGAGCATTCGGATCATCAAGTGGTAAATAAGTATCTCCTGTATACCAGTTGTATTCAAGGATACAACCCCAATCATGAATAAGAACCAAAATGTGTGCTGGCCGAGCTTCCATATAATAACTACTGTCCCAAGCTGGAAGAGTACTCTAGATAGTGATCTTCATATAATTAAGTCCTCCAATCTGTGCGGCTACTTCTTGGATGACTTTGGGAAATAAACTAATATGAATTCCAGCTTGTCATGCAGACTTTATTGTGAAATTTCTGAAAAAATATTGTGTCCATAACTTGCATTAAGAGAGGTAATTAAAACATATGTTTATATATATCTTGTATTTTTTGGTAATTTACAACTCAAACTGCCACTTTTATAAATATTAGCCAAACACTCAACTTTGTCAAGAAGCATTTTTTGATAGATTTTACCAAACATACTACCAAAAGAAAAAGGAAAAAAAAAAAAAAAAGAAGAAAAAAACTCAATTTCATATTGCACTTTTTCCAAAAGAACTGTTTCAAAAAGCTAAACCAAACTCACCTTAGTAGAACTAATAGATTGTGGTTTTTTAGTCCTTTGAGCCCACTCATTTTTTTTTTTTT
Source organism: Quercus lobata (assembly GCF_001633185.2). Lineage (NCBI taxonomy): Eukaryota > Viridiplantae > Streptophyta > Magnoliopsida > Fagales > Fagaceae > Quercus > Quercus lobata. The sequence goes on along the minus strand of NC_044907.1, from coordinate 58,300,762 downwards.
TTTTGGGAATTACACTTTACCCACCTATGATTTGTCTCAAATTTAACTTATCTACCCGTGATTTCATTTTTAACACTTAACCCACTTGTGTTTCACTCCGTTACTATTCCGTAACCCACCTCCCTATCAAAATTTTAAAACTTATATACATTCACCAATAGTCTTGCCATAGAATCTCTCTTGCACCCCACATTTTTGTTTATTGTTTTTTTTTTTTTAGTTGCAACTTACGCATATGCAAGTAACAATAATATGCAAGTATTATAAAAGATTTAATTGCTTGAGTTAAAATCATCTCCTTCATTAATAAATAAGGAGTTATAAAAAAAATTAGAAAGGTTTTTATTGATAATCTTAATTACAGATATTATATATAAGGACAAATATACAAAATTATGCATGTTATATTATAATAATCATTCATTTAGTTAGAAAATAATTCTAAAATTATGTAATAATAACTCATTTAGTTATAATTTCTCAAAAATATATATAAAGAAAATTCAGGATTAAAGCCATGCAATGCATGAAACTTTCACTAGTATCTTTTATAAATTTAAGCATTATAAAATATTTCATCCACACATTAAGGGTATCATTTGATTCATTTCTTTCAATTTAAATTTTGAACAAATTCTTTCAATTTAAATTTTGAACAAATCCTTCTATATATATATATATATATAATCATTCCATTACATTCCTTCCAAAATGGCAAAATGATAGATAGTTTGATAGCTATCCAAATGCATCACAAAACAAATATCTTCTTCTTCTTTTTTTAATTTATGGAAAACAAAAAACTTTTAAATATCATAGGACATTTCACTTTTGTTATGTTTTGAGTTGATACCACTTCTATTTCTTCCAAAGTGACATCGTCTCCAAGTTCTTGTTCCATGTGTAATAGACAGTTTATTTAATTCTGTGTTAACTGTAGCTATGTATCTTGTTAGACTTTGTTTCATAAAATTGCTAAAGAAACATGACTTTTTCTATACCTCTTGTTCCAAATTTAATTGACTTTCCTCTACTAATGGTTACATTCTAATAGGCCACAAACTGAATGACCCCGTGTGATAGAAATTAATTAATTAATTGGCCAAGTTATTAATTAATCAATTTATCATGCAAACGCGTGGTAGCACAAACAAATCACCAACAAACTAAATATGCAGCAGAAAATAAATAACACGGTGATTTGTTTACGACTAGGGAAAACCTAATGGCAAAAACCTCACCGGATGATTTTCAAGTCACCACTCCCGAAACTCCATTATTATCACAACAAGTAGTTACAAGTAAAGGAATCCAGGTACCTTACCAACCTACAGTTCAACCCTTACCCCAATACCCAATTGGACTTGTTCTGTAGTGATAGTTCCCCTTTCAGATGCACGACTCCCAGTACGTGACTAACCAATTGCACGGATCCCAGTACGTGACTTCAATCACCAACTAAGAAGGTTATTGGTTGCAAAGTTCTTTTGTTCATCCACACGATGAAGACCAAGAACATGCTTGGTTACAAAACCCTACGGTGCATATATACAACAACTTCTTCAAGAGAAAGAGATGAAGTAGGGCAAGAACTTCATCTCCGCTCACAATTTCTTGAACAGAGTTTGCTCAAAGCTCGTGCAACTTGTGAACACTTTGACGGCCCTTAAAATGATCCTTTTATATGTCTAGGGTTAGGAGAAAAGAAAGCCCAAAGACACATTAACGGATCCCAAGAAAATCATATTGAAATTCTGAAAATCTTAAATCTCGACAGATAGCAGGTGTCGAGCAGCTGTCAAGCAGGTGTCGAGCACACCAAATGTAGAACCGCTTCCTTAAGCTCAATAGATGCAACTGTCGAGCTTTAATGAATTTGCACTTTGAACTCGTTTTCTTGAATAGACTTGAAGACTTCAAAACTTGATCTTGAAACAAGGTTTCTTGAAGTATTTAAAGACATCCTAAATCTACCCAAATACAAGTAAAGTGCGTTTTGTCAAAAGATAAGCCAATTACATAAAATCATGACATATGTTCTTAACATGTGAAACACATATGTCCTAACAATCTCCCCCTTTGGCAATCCATGACAAAACCACAACAAACAGATGAACATATGAGAGAAGTCATAAATCACTCAACTCTTATTCACTTGTTGAATACAATAAAATCTATCCTAACACAAACTCTTGAAAAACTTTGCAAGAAGAGAGTTTATGGCAAGTAGACTTTGACAACATGTATTTTTGAAATACTTTAAACAAAACTCATCAAGGTATCTTTGTGTGAAACAGAAATAATAGATTGCATACAAGTATAAGAAACATGTGTATAAAGAGAGAAAAGAAACAACACATGAAGGGGTAGTTGAAAGAAAAACATACATCAATATAAAGAAAAAGATATGTACAATGTATGTCTATAAATGGTCACAAGACCTCATGTACAAGAGTAATGTATCTAAAAAAGAAAGAAAAGAAAAGATACATACTATCCTCACTACATCCCTCAAAATGTATCAACACTCCCCCTAACAAAATGGTCCTATACAGCTCTCCCCCTAAGATGGACTACTCTCATACCAAAACTACTTCCCCTTTTTGTCATGAATGACAAAGGGTAAGAGTGTCAAGTAGACATCTTATCGATGGAGCTAGCATCTCCATCAGCATCATCCGAAGCATCATCGTCATCACCATCATCATCATCCTCATCCTTAGAATTAAAAGCCACGGAGAAGGTAGTGAAGGAGTAGCCTCAAGAGCAAAACCACCCATGGACGCCTGTAGTCATGCAATACGACCGACATGAACGTTCACCTGATACAATTCTGTAAAGAGTGTATCTAGGTGAGCACCCATGCGCTGCAGTTGCGCCATGATGTCTCCTAAAGAGACATTGCCCGAAGAAGGAGGAGCCGATGTGGATGGAGCTAAACGGGATAGAGCTGAACAGGAGGAAGGAGCTACTTAATCCGATTGCCGTGACCAAAACTGGGTCTCGCTACGTTTAACGGTAACATAATCTATGACACACATGACGCCGAATGGCATAAAATCCTCGTGATAGCGGAAGGAAAGATGAGCTTATCACGAGACGCCAAATCTAGATAAACATCTATAATAGACAAAATGAAATGAGAAGGAAAATCTATGGTAAGATGCTCAAGAAGTGATAAAAAAAATCGAGCACGAGGCTCTGTGATGGAGTTATAGTGAGAGAGTGGATACAAAACAAAAGTCATCACCATGTTCATGAATCTAGGACCTTTAGCAAAAGGTCGACATGGTGTAAAAAGATGCTCACGCCAAGCAATAGGGCGCTCATAAAAAGTAGACATGAGCTCATCCCTGGACACAGTCCTCAGACACTTACAACTAGGATAGTCAGGAAACTCTATCTTAGGGACATGAAGTACATCCACAATGAACTGCGGCATGATAGGAATGTGCGTACCTCAAACGCGAGTGAAGAAAAGAGGTACTGACCGATCAATCTCGTGCATGTTGGAGTAGAACTCTTGGATAAGCACAAGTGACCAGGACGTCACATAGTGACTCCCATCCCCTACTGTGAATGAAAAAGGGAAAGTCGGTGTCTGTAAAATCCGTCAAAATGACTTGGCATTTCGAATGAATGTCTCATCTAGAAAAGTTCTCCGAAAATGCCTTAAAGGCATCATCCCATATATGAGATAGAGTAGGATCAGACAAAGAAGAAGTATCGGAATGAAGAGGATTCCGGGCTGGAGTTGATATACACTTAGGTGCCATAGACACAACTAACGTAAACTAACAAAGAGGGAGAGAAAAAATGACAATCAGAAAAGCCCCAAACAGTTTCAAATATAACAGGTATATTGAAAAGAAGTACGTATGCATGGGAAATGCATGAACATGTGACATGCAAAAGAAATTGCACCATGGGCTCAGCCTAATCCAAACCTATCAGCACACAAACATATAGCACACATCTAAATGCATGGCAATACCATTATAATGCTAATGTGATGCAATGTATGAGGTTTTAAACACATTTAAGTGAAAACCCACCCAAAATTTCAATGAAAGCTCATCAATTTTGAAAAACTCCAAAAATTTTCAAAAACCTCAAATCCTAGGTTTCAAAACATGAAATGCATGAATGAAAAAGGATTAGAAGCTTACCAAGTGAAGAAAAACTTGAAAAAGCTTGAAGAATCCTTGAGAACCAAGATTAGAGTGAGATTTGAGTGTTTTGGGAGAGAAAACAGAGAAGTATCGAGAGAGAGATCGATGGAAATGAGAACTAGATATTGCCGAGGCCTTATATAGAGAAGCCAATAAATCTCGACAGATGCAGGTATCGAAAGGTATCGAGAGATCTGTTGAGGAGGTGTCAAGGAAATGCTCGTCGACAGCTGAGGTGTCGAGAAGGTATCGAAGATCAATTCAACAGAATCAAGAACAAAAGCTTGATCGATCCACCACGTATCGAGAAGCTATCGAGCATACAGACCCAATCTCGATCAATCCACTAGGTATCGAGGTGCAGGCGAGATTGCGATAAGAAAAAGCTTAAGAAGCTCTACAGATAGCTAGTTATCGAGGAGGTGTCGAGCCAGCTTTTAAAAGTAGTTTTTCGAGATGTGAAAAACACAGACATGAATGCAATCCAACATGCAACTTAACCAACGATCCAATAAACATTTTAAGCTTTCAAAATCATCTCTTAAACAAAATTTAAGCACATGGATCTTCAAAAACACACACACACTAAACAAGTCTAACCAATTTTATATTTCAAAAACAAGTCAAGACAGTTTAGTGAGTATACATTAATACATGTAAAACCTCGTAATGGCCAAATCATATTGTACCTGCACATGTATCAAGAATAGCAAAGAATATTTCTTGTTGTGTGTGAAAAATATCGCAAGATTGCATAAGTGTATGCGTGTTATGACGATTTGAGATATGAGAATATCCCTTTAACTCACACACAATCATAACTACTTGATAGGGACTATCATCTTTGAGGTACATCCTATAACTCCTACATCTCCTAGAATACACGCTTGCAATCATATTTAAAGCATTTTTGTTCTTTTTACTTTTGATTTTTCTTTGCATGTTTTTCTTTTAAACATATCATGCATGGGCTTATTAGAGAAAGAAAAGAAATACCCAATGATATTTGACATTCCAATTTTGCTATGCCAAAGCATACAAGTGTCATATTATGATTGGCAGGCAACAATGGTGAGATGGTTATTTATGCCTTTCTCTTAGGAGTTTCTAGTCCTTCCCATCAAAAAGAGTGATATGAGTGTTAAGTATAAGAGACAACTTAATTTTACTTATCACAAACACGAGCCACAAAGCTTACTTGCTTAGTTGTGCATAGAGATGCTCATCTAAGCTACAAATGATACAAAGTTTAGAAGACTTTGTTTCAATGGCCATCCAAGGTACACAAGTACCAATGTACACAAAACACACACTGTTTTTGTATTTTTCTGATTTTTCAATTTTTTTTTTAATTTTTATATGAAAAACAAAACAAAGCAAAACTGAAAAAATAACCAAACAAAAACATGTTAAACAACAGGAAAGCATGGAAAAGATATGCATATGCATGAAGGCATGATAGAAGGGTGCAGATGCATGAAAGCATGATAAGAAATCAAGGAAAGAGAGTCCTACTTTAGATAGAAAGAACTAAAGTAGAGGATAAATAGAAAAGACAATTAAGTCTTAGGATCCTTTATCACCCATATAGCACGAGTCTTTGGCAATGAAGATGAAAAGGCACGTGTCCTAGTATGACTACTAAAGGACATAGAGGAATTAGGATTCCCTTGAAATTGAGTTAAAAAGATCAAAACTTTTAATAACTCACCAAGAATAGGTATAGAACCTTTAGACAAAGGTTGAGACCTATTGGACACTCGCTTATGAGGAAACAAATTGAAACAATTAGGACAAGTGTGACCTGAAGCACCACAATGTGTCAAACATGAGTAGTTTTAGACTTACTCGGTTTCCTAGAAGGAGGTCTAACCTTGGAGGTTGACAAAGACCTTAACTTAGGACAATTTGGCCTAATATGACCAACAATATGACAATAATGACAAGTGGGGAGAAACTCAGAATTTTTATTCTTCCTAGGAGGAGTTTTAAACATAGGTTTAGAAACTTCAGTGGTAACATTAGAATGTTTACCTTTGTCTATCCTAGCAATATTAGCCTTCAACTCTTCATTATTCCTTTTAAATGGAGGAATATAAAAATCATTTTCTTTTGAGTTAGGCTCAACAACAAGTTTGGCACTAGTTAATTTTTCAACTTCAGTTTTAGATTCAAGTAGTTGCTCTTCCAAACTTTTAATTTTGTCCACCTGAGATGAAATTTGATTTTTAAAATTCTCATTCAAATTATTGGCTTCATCCAATTTTGCAAATAATTAACTTTTTCAAGCTTAACCTTCTTAAATTTAGCTTTTAATTTTGTAGAATATTCAAGAGATTTCATACAAAAATTATAAAGCTTGCAATAGGCATCTTGAATATCATCATCATCATTCAACATAAGATCATGCAAATCAAAACAATCAAGAGTTTCCATGACAACAGGGGTCAATGGATCACACAGCAAAGATTAAACCCTAATCAGAGTGTGCCTGCTATGATACCACTTGATAGGCAACAAACTGAATGACCCCTTGTGATAGAAATTAATTAATTAATTAGCCAAGTTATTAATTAATCAATTTATCATGCAAACGCGTGGTAGCACAAACAAATCACCAACAAACTAAATATGCAGAGGAAAATAAATAACACGATGATTTGTTTACAAATGGGAAAAACCTAACGGCAAAAACCCCACGGGGTGATTTTCAAGTCACCACTCCTGAAACTCCACTATTATCACAACAAGCGGTTACAAGTAAAGGAATCCAAGTACCTCACCAACCTACAGTTGAACCCTTACCCCAATACCCAATTGGACTTATTCTGTAGTGACAATTCCCCTTTCAAATGCACAACTCCCAGTACATGACTAACCAATTGCACGAATCCCAGTACGCAACTTCAATCACCAACTAAGAAGGTTGTTAGTTGCAAAGTTCTTCAGTTCATCCACACGATGAAGATCAAGAAGATGCTTGGTCACAAAACCCTATGGTGCACATACACAGCAACTTCTTCAAGAGAAAAAGATGAACTAGGGCAATAACTTCGTCTCCGGTCACAATTTGCTTGAACAGAGTTTGCTCAAAACTCGTGCAACTTGTGAACACTTTGACGGCCCTTAAACTGATCCTTTTATATGTCTAGGGTTAGGAGAAAATCATATTGAAATTCTGAAAATCTTAAATCTCGACAGATAGCAGCTGTCGAGCAGGTGTCGAGCACACCGAATGTAAAATCGCTTCCTTAAGCTCGATAAATGCAACTGTCGATCCAACTGTCAAGCTTTAATGAATTTGCACTCTAAACTTTTTTTCTTGAACAGACTTGAAGACTTCAATACTTGATCTTGAAACAAGGTTTCTTGAAGTATTTAAAGACATCCTAAATCTACCCAAATACAAGTAAAGTGCGTTTTGTCAAAGGATAAGCCAATTACATAAAATCATGACATATGTTCTTAACATGTGAAACATATATGTCCTAACACATTCTAATGTCAACTCGTACTTTTGATTGGAAGATTACTGCATAAATTAAGCCTATGTGAGTGAACTCTGATTGGACTAGATATTGTGTATTGTTCCCCATTCAGCAATCAACTAGAAAATCTTTAGGTTTCTAAAGCATAGAAGCAATAGGCAGTAGAAATCAAAAAGAGACATTTAGCACTTGTGTTGCATTAAATTTTGAAGAAATACAATGTAGCTTAGTATGAAAATAATACACATGAAAAATACTTTAAAAAAATTATGAGAATGGCATAATAATGAAACTAAAAATGTGCAATTCCTAGTGTTTGTACAATGCAGTTGTGCAATACTAAAGATTAGGTACCCAGGCCATAAGTATGAAAGAAGTGGCTACACAATCTGCAAGCTAGCCAGCAATAGGAGGTGTATGCATCCATATAAAAGTAGATTTGTTCCTTGCAAAGCCTGAAGGTAGGCAAATAGACAGACACAATCATTCAGCTACTTGATGCTCTAGAAAGGTAGACTGTATGGCTAAAAGTAGATTTTATCAATGCAGAAAAACAAATTAGTTCATTGTGAAATTTAAACATGAAAAAGCATTCAGATTTGGCGTTCAAATTTTGAAAACACAACTTCACTAGGTGTTTTATGAGAAAACAGGGAACAATTTTTTAAATAATACAGAAAAATAATTTACGCAGAGAAGAGCGTGAACAATTTTTTAAATAATGCTGAATAGAAAATAATTTTATGCAGAATGCTAGAAATAGTTTATGCAGAAAAGAGTGAACAATTTTTATAAGAAAACAGTGAACAGTTTTACTTAATGCAAAAAATAGATTTTATGAATGCAGTAAGCAAATTTGAATATACAGTAAATATGATGTACAGAGAGCAAATTTTATTAATGTAGAAATAGATTTTATCAATGCAGAAAAACAAATTCATTCATTTTGAAATTTAAACATGAAAAAGCATTTAGATTTGGCTTTTAAAATTAGAAAACAAGATTTCACTAGGTGTTTTATGAGAAAACAGGGAATAATTTTTTAAATAGTGAACAGAAGATAATTTACGCAGAAAAGAGAGTGAACAATTTTTTAAATAATACTGAACAGAAAATAATTTTATGCAGAATGATAGAAATAGTTTATGCAGAAAACAATGAACAATTTTTATGAGAAAACAGTGAACAGTTTTACTTAATGCAAAAAATAGATTGTATGAATGTAGTAAGTAGATTCGAATATACAATAAACATGATGTGCAAAGTACAAATTTTTTTAATGTAGAAACATATTTTATTAATGCAGAAAAACAAATTCGTTCATTTTGAAATTTAAACATGAAAAAACATTCAAATTTGGAGTTTAAAATTAGAAAACAAGATTTCACTAGGTGTTATATGAGAAAACAGTGAATAACTTTTATGAGAAAACAGTGAACAGTTTTACTTAATGCAAAAAATAGATTTTATGAATGCAGTAAGAAGATTCGAATATACAGTAAACATGATGTGCCTAGTGCAAATTTTATTAATGTAGAAATATATTTTATCAATACAGAAAAACAAATTCGTTCATTTTGAAATTTAAACATAAAAAAACATTCAGATTTGGCTTTTAAAATTAGAAAACAAGATTTCACTAGGTGTTGTATGAGAAAACAGTGAACAATTTTTTAAATAGTCAACAGAAAATAATTTACAAAGAAAAGAGAGTGAAAAATTTTGTAAATAATGCTGAACAGAAAATAATTTTATGCAGAATGCTAGAAATAGTTTATGCAGAAAATAGTAATCAATTTTTATGAGAAAACAGTGAACAGTTTTACTTAATACAAAAAAAAAAATATATATATATATATATATATATATATGAATGCAGTAAGCAAATTCAAATATATAGTAAACATGATGTACAGAGAGCAAATTTTATTAATGTAGAAATAGATTTTATCAATGTAGAAAAACAAATTTGTTCATTTCAAAATTTAAACATGAAAAAGAAATCAGATTTGGCTTTTAAAATTAGAAAACAAGATTTCACTAGGTGTTTTACGAGAAAATAGGAAACAATTTTTTAAAATAGTGAATAGAAAATAATTTACACAGAAAAGAGAGTGAACAATTTTTTAAATAATGCTGAATAGAAAATAATTTTTTGTAGAATGCTAGAAATAGTTTATGCAAAAAACAGTGAACAATTTTTATGAGAAAACAGTGAACAGTTTTACTTAATGCAGAAAACAGTTTTTATGAATGCAGTAAGCAAATTCTAATATACAATAAACATAATGGGCAGAGAGCAAATTTTACTAATGTAGAAACAGATTTTATCAATGCAGAAAAACAAATTCGTTCATTTTGAAATTTAAACATGAAAAAGCATTCAAATTTGGCTTTTAAAATTAGAAAACAAGATTTCACTACGTGTTTTATGAGAAAACAGGGAACAATTTTTTAAATAATGAATAGAAAATAATTTACACAGAAAAGAGAGTGAACAATTTTTTAAATAATGCTGAACAAAAAATAATTTTATGCAGAAAACAGTGAACAATTTTTATGAGAAAATAGTGAACAATTTTACTTAATGCAAAAAATAGTTTTTATGAATGCAGTAAGCAGATTCGAATATACAGTAAACATGATGGGCAGAGAGAAAATTTTATTAATGTAGAAACAGATTTTATCAATGTAGAAAAACAAATTCGTTCATTTTGAAATTTAAACATGAAAAAGCATTCAGATTTGGCTTTTCAAATTAGAAAACAAGATTTCACTAGGTGTTTTATGAGAAAACAGGGAACAATTTTTTAAATAGTGAATAGAAAATAATTTACACAGAAAAGAGAGTGAACAATTTTTTAAATAATACTGAACAAAAAATAATTTTATGCAGAAAACAATGAACAATTTTTATGAGAAATAGTGAACAATTTTACTTAATGCAAAAAATAGTTTTTGTGAATGCAGTAAGCAGATTCGAATATACAGTAAACATGATGGGCAGAGAGCAAATTTTATTAATGTAGAAACAGATTTTATCAATGCAGAAAAACAAATTCGTTCATTTTGAAATTTAAACATGAAAAAGCATTCAGATTTGGCTTTTAAAATTAGAAAACAAGATTTCACTAGGTATTTTATGAGAAAACAAGGAACAATTTTTTAAATAGTGAACAAAAAATAATTTACGCAGAAAAGAGAGTGAACAATTTTTTAAATAATGCTGAGCAGAAAATAATTTAATGCAGAATGCTAGAAATAGTTTATGCAGAAAACAGTGAACAATTTTTATGAGAAAACAGTGAACATTTTACTTAATGCAAAAAACAGATTTTATGAATGTAGAAAAACAAATTCGTTCATTTTGAAATTTAAATATTAAAAAGCATTCAGATTTGGCTTTTAAAATTAGAAAACAAGATTTCACTAGGTGTTTTATGAGAAAACAATGAGCAATTTTTTTAAATAGTGAATAGAAAATAGTTTACGCAAAAAAGAGAGTGAACAATTTTTTAAATAACGCTAAACAAAAAATAATTTTATGCAGAATGCTAGAAATAGTTTATGCAGAAAACAATGAACAATTTTTATGAGAAAACAGTGAACAGTTTTACTTAATGCAAAAAAAAGATTTTATAAATATAGTAAGCAAATTCAAATATATAGTAAACGTGATGGGCAGAGTGCAAATTTTATTAATGTAGAAACATATTTTATCAATGCAGAAAAATAGATTCGATTATTGTGAAATTCAAACATGAAAAAGCATTCAGATTTGGCGTTTAGATTTAGAAAAAACGATTTCACTAGGTGTTTTATGAGAAAATAGTGAACGATTTTTTAAATAGTGAACAGAAAATAATTTACGCAGAAAAGGGAGTGAACAAATTTTTAAATGGTGCTGAACAGAAAATAATTTTATGCAGAATGCTAGAAATAGTTTTTGCAAAAAACAATGAACAATTTTTATGAGAAAACAGTGAACAGTTCTACTTAATGCAAAAAACAGATTTTATGAATTCAGTAAGCAGATTCGAATATACAGTAAACATGATGGGCAGAGAGCAAATTTTATTAATGTAGAAACAGATTTTATCAATGCAGAAAAACAAATTCGTTCGTTTTGAAATTTAAACATGAAAAAGCATTCAGATTTGGCTTTTAAAATTAGAAAACAAGATTTCACTAGGTATTTTATGAGAAAACAAGGAACAATTTTTTAAATAGTGAACAAAAAATAATTTATGCAGAAAAGAGAGTGAACAATTTTTTAAATAATGCTGAATAGAAAATAATTTTATGCAGAATGCTAGAAATAGTTTATGTAGAAAACAGTGAACAATTTTTATGAGAAAACAGTGAACATTTTACTTAATGCAAAAAACAGATTTTATGAATGTAGAAAAACAAATTCGTTCATTTTGAAATTTAAATATTAAAAAGCATTCAGATTTGGCTTTTAAAATTAGAAAACAAGATTTCACTAGGTGTTTTATGAGAAAACAATGAGCAATTTTTTTAAATAGTGAATAGAAAATAGTTTACGCAGAAAAGAGAGTGAACAATTTTTTAAATAACGCTGAACAGAAAATAATTTTATGCAGAATGCTAGAAATAGTTTATGCAGAAAACAATGAGCAATTTTTATGAGAAAACAGTGAACAGTTTTACTTAAAGCAAAAAAAAAGATTTTATAAATGTAGTAAGCAGATTCAAATATATAGTAAACGTGATGGGCAGAGTGCAAATTTTATTAATGTAGAAACATATTTTATCAATGCTGAAAAATAGATTCGATTATTGTGAAATTCAAACATGAAAAAGCATTCAGATTTGGCGTTTAGATTTAGAAAAAAAGATTTCACTAGGTGTTTTACGAGAAAAAAGTGAACGATTTTTTAAATAGTGAACAGAAAATAATTTACGCAGAAAAGAGAGTGAACAAATTTTTAAATGGTGCTGAACAGAAAATAATTTTATGCAGAATGCTAGAAATAGTTTTTGCAGAAAACAATGAAAAATTTTTATGAGAAAACAGTGAACAGTTCTACTTAATGCAAAAAACAGATTTTATGAATGCAGTAAGCAGATTCGAATATACAGTAAACATGATGGGCAGAGTGCAAATTTTATTAATGTAGAAACAGATTTTATCAGTGCAAAAAAATAGATTCGATTATTGTGAAATTCAAACATGAAAAAGCATTCAGATTTGGCGTTTAGATTTAGAAAAAACGATTTCACTAGGTGTTTTATGAGAAAACAGTGAACGATTTTTTAAATAGTGAGCAGAAAATAATTTATGCAGAAAAGAGAGTGAACAATTTTTTAAATAATGTTGAACAAAAATTAATTTTATGCAAAATGCTAGAAATAGTTTATGCAGAAAACAGTGAACAATTTTTGTGAGAAAACAGTGAACAGTTTTAGTTAATGTAGAAATTAAATTCATATTTTGAAATTAAAATCTCTATATTTTACAATGCTTTTGATTAAATAAATAAAAAGGTAAAAAAACTACTTATTTTTATGTTTATGTTTATTTGCCGATAATCCCCAAAAAAAAAAAAAAAAAAAAAAAACAAAACAAAACAAAACAAATAAAAAATTACTAGGTACTCTAGCTTGGTGAGCTCGAGTACTCTATAAATAAAATAAACACCATTTTATGTTTATGTTTATTTGTCGATAATCCCAAAAAAAGAAAAAAAAATTACAAGGTACTCGAGCTTGTTGAGCTCGAGTACCTTAGAAATAAAAATATATAAATAAATAAATAAAAAAGCATTTTATTATAAAATGGTACTCGAGCCTGGTATACTCGAGTATTGTGTTGCATGGTACTCGAGTTTACCATGCTCGAGTACCACATAATTATTTTTAATTGCCCAATTTCCACCTCAACAGTGCCACGGTGGCAAAACTTCTAGGAACTCAAGTTTAAGAAACTTGAGTACCGTAAAAAGTGGAATTTCCCTGTATAGTTCCAAAACAGTGTTTTTTTACCAAAAAAAAAAAAAAAAAAAAAAAATTATGAAATTGGTGGTATTTGGCCATTTTGGCCCTTCATTATTGGTATTGGCACAAAAAAAAAGTTCCACTCCAATTGCAGAACACCTATAACAATATACATACTAGTTCTAACTGAAAAATTGGGATAAATCATCAAATATCATTATTATCAAACTTTTCATAGTCCATACATAAATAATATCAAAAATCCCACAGGGAACCCCAAGACATTCCCACCAGACTACTAGCTGGAACAGCATAGGACACAATATTATTTATGGATTAAAGATTGCTATTTTCATGTATGCTTTTGCTACTTCCCCAGAAATTCAATCTTTGTCTAATGTAATAATGTAAATCACAGAAGACAAAAGAAAAAAAAAAAAAAAAAATTCAAAGGTAGATAACAAGTCATCAGTCACAACTCACAACCCCTAAAAATGAAAAATTCTAATGAGGCCACAAGAAGGATCCCATGGCAAACTTTCTCTTATGGTCAACATCTCCAATGATTGGTAGCCCATACTCTCTAAGCAAACAATCAAGCTTCCACTCCGGCATGGTCTCATAGTCAGCTTGAGTGTACCTAGGATAGTGCAGTGGCATCTGAAAGTGCCCACACCACTCCCTCCTCGTGTGTTGCTCTCCTCCGTTTTGAGAGTAGGGTCTACTACTCATTGACTCCATTCCTCCACTCATTTTTCTAAAATCACTATATAGAGAGAGAGAGATTGAGAGAGTTTTGCTTTTTACTAGTAGTTGTGGCAAACTGGTCTGGCCTCTCTTTTAGTATTTATAGAGAGTTTTGTGTTGGGAATATTCTTCAAGCATATATAGCGGGTAATGTTATTGCAATTTACTATTGACAGTTGTAATAATAGGTTTTTAATTTTCAAGAAAATGTAGAATCATGTGGGGAAGGTTTTGGCGTTTGAATCAATATTACGGTTTTACCAGAAATTAAAAGTTTTGTTGCTTTAAGAAATAGAAATAATCATATTGACTTACCAAAAAAAACAAAAAAAAACAAAAAAAGAAAAAGAAATAATCATAATGTTATGCGAAGTCAACATTGAGTTGGGTTCACTTCACCATGTTTAATGTGATACTTGTCCACCATTACTTAGAGGGGAAAAAAAAAAAAAAAATCACCCCCTTCTCTCCCCATGGAGATCTGCCAATTTGGTTTCCACCTCCAACAAAATTATGGATGATTTTTTTTTTCTTCAGCAACTTGCATATGTGCTTTGTGCTCAACCCCTCACTTAAAAAGTTCCAATTTTATGTCAACTGTAATCTCTTTCCCCCTAAATTCTAGATTCTTTCTTTCTTTGGTTTTGAAACCCTTTTCTTATGATTTCTTTTAAACTCAGCTGTTTGTTTCTCATTTTAATTTTCTAGTTTGGAAAATGAAATCAACCTACCACATTAAATTCGTTTGTTCTCTTGGGACCAAACAGGGGGATGGGTTTGTAACATTTGTTCCTATTAATTTTATTTTTACTGTACTGAACAAAACAATCTCAATGGATCTGAATCATCTGATAAAGAGTGGTGACTTTGATTGGGATAAAATAAACTTTCTTTGATTATGGGTTCATCTTTTATATATATATATATATATATATATATATATATCTTGTGTGATAAATATCTTAAAGAGAAATTTGTTAAAAGAAGTTGACTCGGATGTTTTTTTTTTTTGGAGATTGTAGTCTTCAACAATGTAAATTTTCTGAGATGGAGTTTGGTGGTTGATATATTTTTCCCCCTTTGGAAAGGTTTACGTGAGAATCTAATGGTTTTATTTGCAACATTATTTTATTATTTTAAGAAAATTTTAAGTGGAATGCCCAGAATTTAGACCCTTAAATCATATAAAGAATGTTAAAGATTTGTAGAAATCTATTTAGTAAAGTTCTCTAAGAACTCTAGAGGAACTAAACCCCGGTGATCTTGTCCATGCTTAAATAGAGTGAAAGTGAATAGACTTACTAGTTATTTTTTTAAATCTTGGTCTTTCAATTAACAAAACCTGCTTTGTGTCCCCAGACTAATTTTTACCTGTATTGGTATTCCCCATCATTTAATTATTAAGACCTTCAAACTATTAAACCTCACACAGTCCAAATTTACAAGACCTTTGGAAGTTGAAATACATAAAACAAAAGAGAACTGCATGCATTAGCAAATTTCAAGTTCAGAGCATGTAGCAACTTGTGAAATGCAAATGCTACCATAATCAAGCAGATCCCATGGCCAACAATTGTACTATTCGATGGTCCAAAAAACAAAGAGTGATCGTAGTATTAATTTTAGAAGAGATCCAGAAAAATTATTTCTTATTAATTTTAAAAGATTTCTAAAAAAGTACCACTTAAAATAAAGATAATGTTAGAAAAACATGTAGATTATACAAGATCATTAGACTTTAAATATATATATATATATATATATATATCTATAATATGTATATATTATAAAATTTTTTAGGGAGGTTAAAAAAAATCCATTTAATTATTAATTTAGTTAAGAAGTAAAAGAGGGAAGGGGTGAAAATTGCAACAGTGAGGCAAGCCATGCCTCTCATTGGCCTTCGATTCAAGAAGCTTATCAAATAAACAATAAAAGATCAGAAGTTGTGCGGTATCTTACGCCATTCTGCTAGTGATTAAACTCATTGACTTATGATTTTTATTTTTTATTTTTCAGTGTGATTTGAGAAAATCTAAGTGCAATTTTTTAAAGTAAAATAATATTAAAATTTTTAATTAAATTCAATCATATAACAAGATCGTTGACATTTGATATTATTTGTACTTTAGAATCCAAAATATGCGTTAGAATATATAATGTACTGCATCTCTGAGAAACATATAACAAGATCGTTGACATTTGACAAAGAATTCAAACAATTATTATGAAATCTACCATGAAGGATCATTCTCTGCAATAGCTCTTTTATGGTCTAAAATATATAGGAAAAAATGGAACAAAATGGGTTTTTGCCCTTTTCGGACAAATTAATTAACTTTATACCCCCTTTCTCAAACTAAGTAGGGAAATGCCTCTCTTTTAAAACTCGATTTATTAGGCCTTATAGTGGCATTTTAAGGAGTCTATAGTGACGTTTTTTAAGACTTATAGTGACGTTTTTTAACTCGAGTTCAATGAAATCGAGTTATAGGTAAAAAAATTGCCTATAACTCGATTTCATTGAAGTCGAGTTAAAAAACGTCATTATAGGTCTACGTCACTATAGGCTCATTAAAATGCTGCTATAGGACTTTAGAAATTTTTTTTTTTTCTAACTCGATTTATCATAAATCAAATTTTAAAAAATGAGCATTTCTCTACTTACTTTAGGAAAGGGGGTATAAAGCTAATTAATTTACCCGAAAATGGCAAAAGCCCATTTTGTCTGGAAAAAATGACTGAAAAGAAAATATAACTTGTTTTGGCATTTTCTAATTGGGTACTGGTACTGGAACCTTCATTTTTAGGTGAACAAACTAAATTAGATGTACATTAAATTGTTCCTATGCTATCGTGAAGGATTGCCTATCATTTCTGAACCGATTAAAATAAGGTTTTCAAGTTGATGTAACCCTTTACCACTATACTATGTCTATTAAATGCAACCATACGAGTGTGTTCATTCAATATTACTTGTCCACACAATCACTTTGTGGAGTAGGAGGCATGACAACCAATTTCTCCATCAATCAGAGAGAGCATTCATCATTCAATATGTACGAAATTATACATTCTAACAGTCATTTTCGTTATCAATTTATATCTGTAAGGTTGAATTTATTCAACCATCTAATTGGCTTTATTCCGTGCCAAATTTGCTTGTAATTCAACATTTAGTAACCCTGTATTTAGGTGGGTTTGATGTAAGGGTAGTGAGTGAGATAGAGTGAAGTTTGCTCAAGAGTGTGCAAGAAAACAGAGTGTCGCGGCTGGGACTCGCGGGTGACTCCCAGCTGCAAGCCGCCAGAAGCTGCACACGTGCCAAGCATGCTGGAAGATGAACAGTCATGCTAGCTGGAGCACTACAGGACAAAACAGGACAACTGGCCATACGGTTATCTCGCGACTGGATCTCGCGACTTAGTCAAGCCGCGAGCCACCCCTGTTTTGTAAAAACCTGACGTTTCACATTCCTCTCCACTCCAGTATAAATACCCCTATTACCCACGATTGAAAGAGAGCTTCCAGAGAGAATTTTGAGAGAGAAACCCTAGAGAAAAACTAGATTGATTCACACACAATCTATACCTTAGAGACTCTTCAAATTCCTCAACTCTCTTCCTCTCCATTGTCAAATCCTTGAGAGGCTTTATACCAAACCAGGTTCTCACCATCATCATCATTGTGAGACTGTTGTTTGGATTTCTGGGAAGCAGTTAGGAAGGAACCAATCTTCATTGGTTGATGCTACGGTCTAGTAGCGGAATCCGGGAAGCTAGAAAAGAAAAAGGTTCGGCGCAACCTCGTTGGAGCAAGAAGCTTGGAGGGCTTAGGTGCACTGGGTAGATTAGGCTTGGAGGGTCTATTGCTGTCCTTGTATCCCAACTGTATTTTCTAGTGGATTGCTTACCGCTTGGAGGGCGGCGGAGAGGTTTTACGCCGAGGGCTTCGGTTTCCTCTTCGATAACACATCGCGTGTTGTCTTTGTGTTTGCATCTTCCTTCCTCTCTATCTTTGCCTTTTCTTTTATCTACTGTGGTTTTTAATCTGTTATGGCTTAGATAGTATTTAATCAATTTCGTATTATAGCATATGTTAAGTTTCTGCACACTAGTTGTTTGACATATTGCTTGAATTGATTAAGTTGTATTTTGGGGGTCTAAACGTTCAAAGGTGTTTTTACACGTTTTTGAACTTTCAATTGGTATCAGAACGGGTACACTGATATTGGTTTCATTACCATTGTGTGATCCTTGACTCCCTTTTGAGATGGATAGGTCTCAATCCCTAAATGCACCTCCATATTTTGATGGTAGTAATTATGCTTTTTGGAAGGTTCGCATGAGAGCTTTTCTATGTTCTATTGATGAATCAGTTTGGGATGCTGTTGAGATTGGCTGGACCAAACCTGAGGCAGCCAAATCCACATGGGATAAGGCAGCACTTGCTGCATCTAATGCTAACAGTAAAGCACTCAATGCTATTTTCTGTGGTGTGTCTCCAGATGAATTTCACAGGATTTCTCATATTACCGTTGCCAAAGAAGCATGGGAGATTTTGGAAACCACCTATGAAGGCACGAAGAAAGTGAAAGACACCAAGTTACAAATGCTGACCACTCGGTTTGAGGAGCTCAAAATGAGTGAGGATGAGTCTTTTGACTCTTTCTATGGGAAGTTAAATGAAGTGGTTGTCAGCAAGTTCAACTTGGGGGAGAAAACGGAGGACTCGAAGATTGTAAGAAAGATCCTTCGATCATTGCCGGAAAGTTTTCGAGCTAAAGTGACAGCAATAGAAAAGAGCAAGGACCTCGATGACATCAAAGTGCAAGAGCTGGTGGGTTCTCTGCAGACTTATGAGATGTCGCTGCCCAATCAACGGAAGAGTAAATCTCTTGCTCTAAAGACCATTAATGAGAAGGTGGAAGATCAAGACTCATCGGGAGAAGATGTGGTTGACAAAGATGTTGCATACCTTGTCAAAAATTTCAAAAAGTTTTTGAAATTCAAAAATAATGGCAAATTTGATGATAAAAGAAAATTCCAAAGTTCTGAAAGGGAGAAAAGGGAATTCAAAAGGAAAGATGGAAAAGAATCCCAACCTACACAAGGTGTCACTTGTTTCGAATGTAACGGGCATGGACACTTCAAAAAGGAATGTCCGAATTATTTGAAATCAAAAGGTAAAGTGTATGCCACGACCTTGAGTGACTCGGATTCGTCTGACTCAGAGTCTGAAGAGAGCTGTGATGGAGAGGGGAACTATTCAGCTTTTATGACTATTGCTCATGTTGAGTCGTCAGATGAACTGAATCTGCTTGTGCAAGACCTTGGAGAACATAGTGATGATGAATCACTAGGAATTGTTGAAGAATCGGATGCTGAAGAAGATGGAAACAACGCGAATCTTCAGGAGAATTATAACTTACTTTTGGAGAAGTCCGGGGAATACACAAGGGTGGTCAAGGCTGCTGTGAGAAAAATGAAGAAGGCTGAGGAAGACTACAAAAGTCTCCTAATCCGATATAGGGAGGCCAAGTGTGAGATAGAAACTCTGAATGGAGAGTTATCCGAAACTTACACAAAAGTAAGGTTTCTTGAGAGTGAGGTTGTGCAAGCTAATGCTAAAGTAGAGAGAGTTACCACCAAGAAGCTAGATGATGTTATATCATCTCAAAAGAGCTTTTCAGACAAATCCGGATTGGGATATACCGGAGGAGGTAGTTCGTCTGGAAATATCACAAAAGAAGTAAAGTTTGTAAAGGCCAAAGATCCTGTTGTAGCTGACTCTACTGGTGAAAAGCTCGAGGTGAAGGAGAAGAAGAATTTGGTGAACCAACGGATGTTAAATCATCACAATCAGTTAGCAGGCAGGTCTGAATCTCGTGCCAAGTCACGTCCTCGACCACAAAGAGGTCCTAGAGGAACTTATGTGTGCCACTACTGCGGACTTCAAGGGCATACTCGACCAAATTGCCAAAAGCTGAGAGCAAAGAATAGTGCAACCCCTCAGAGGTCAGGAGGACCTAGAAATGAGAGAAGAAGTTGGGCTGGAGATCAATCTAGAGATCAGAATGGTGATCCCGGAATGATGAACGTGATGAAGATGATTGGTGCATTCACCAACTGCTTGGAAAGCTTCTCACGAAGGTTTGAAAGCCCTAACTCCCGTACCCAATCCTATAAGGAAATCACCCCAAACGCAAGTGATGTGAGGGTGAATAAGGGTACTCATGCATAAGCATTACAACATGTCCATGCATCAATACTTCCTATGCTTTGTGACTATGTTTGATTGTTTTGCTTGCTATTTTTGCTATTGGTTGTTTGTTTGTCCTCTTGTACATTTCTTTAATTTTGTCTTATCAATCTTTTTGTTTCTTGTGTCAAAAATCCAAAAAACACATAAAAATAGAAAATCAAAAAGCTTGATTGACTTTGTTGAGCTTTTGTCTCTAAACTTGTTTTGCCTTGTACCTTTGTGCTAATGGCTTTGTGCATTTTCGAGCATTGCTTGTCTTTATGCACTTATATCACTGTGGGAAAAATCTTGAAATCTTTGTGATTGTTGTAAATAGATCTTCAAACTTGTCATGAATGATTAGTGAATGGTTTTGTTGATCTTGAGACTTGCATAGACTTGTGTCTATATATCTTCCCACTCTTTATTTTTGTTTTGCTAAAAAGAGCTCTCCAAATGTAAATCTCCAAATGAAAAGAGATATTGAGCTGCAAAAGCCTATCGCACACTCTAGTATTTGACTAGGAAAAAGGGTAAGTGACCTTATATTGAAGTGATTATTCATTCAAAAAGCCAAAGGCTTATTCATTAAAGTGAAATATCCTATATCACTCTCACAATGAGAGGTGATTGACTCAAAAGATCAAAAAGGTCAATTGTTATGTTTGAAAGTGGAGTCAAATGTAAAGCTCCAAATCATGTTATCAAGTTTTGTGGGAGGTCATATATACATACTTCTATAATTGAGATAGGTCACATGATCTAGTGCTAATTGTGTATGCCTTGGTTGAATTGATCATTGAAGCTTCATATTAGACGACGGACTATCTCATTGTTGTTATCCACACACAACACACAAGTTTATGTTCAATAAATGTCATATTCATTTGTGTGATTGTACTTGATGAAATGTGTTTTCACATGCTCAATCTTTGTTATTTCAAGCACAAAAAGATTTTTGAGTGGTTTAGGTGCTTTTGGAAAGTATTTTTGTTTAAAAAATCTGAAAATTTCAAAAAACCAGTTTTGCCCTGTTTTGGCGGCTCAGTCGCGGGTATGTCAAGTCGCGAGTCTCAGTCGCATCTTCGCTGGTAATTTTTGGCGACTTGTTCGTGAGTGGAAGGTCCTGTCGCGAGGTTCACTCAGAGATTTTCGCGGCTCAGCTCGCGACTCTCTCGCGCGTAGACCTTCCAGTCGCGAAAAACACTTAGAAAAATTTTTTCAAAATTTTGTTCTTGAGTGCTTTGGCGGCTTGAGCTGGCGACTGTGTGGCGACTTAATCCAGTCGCAAAAATCGCGTGTCTTACAGAAATAAGAGCAGTTTTTAAATCATTTTCAGTTTTTCCCTCGAATTTTTGTGACTGTTCATCTTCTCCCTCCCAAACACTCCGTGCTCTCATTTCCAATCTCCATTGTTGCACACTTGTAGCTCAAAATCTTCACATCACAGGTATGGGTTTTCAGTTTTGCGCTCTTTCCTACTTGATTTTGTGTTTTTCCCTTTGATTTTTCGCATATATTTGTGCTTTAGAAATGGGTTTGTGTTTTGGATTTTGCTCCTTGTTCATGCTTAGATTGCGAAGGCTGCTGCTAGAGTATGATTTGTTCTTAGTTGTTTCACTATTACTCTTCATTCTGCGCTTAGCTATGTGATTCTTTGAGTTTAACTGAACTTTGAGCTGTTGAGTTGTTTTTCATTTTTTTTGGCTGTGAGTTTAATGTGCTAAATATGCCTGTTTTTTTTTTTATAATCTTTTGGGGGCAAATGTGTGCTTCACAATACTGTTTATGTGTCATATCATTTTCCAGTTTTTGTCTCATTGACTTATAACTGCCTTTAAGTTAGTGTCTATATCTGATGCTTTTATGTGTATTTCCTATCTTAGGCTTGTTTTTCCATGTGTTTGATCTAAGTAGCTTGTGTTTAAATGCTTCAAGTTCATTTGTATGAATGATATCTCTTTGATAAATACATGTGACTGACTTGTTTTTACACATATATTGCTCTGCACTGTTGTGGCCTCTTCTGATTGATCACAGATGGCTCCCTCACCTCTTAAGAAGAAAACTCCTGCAAAGAAGGCTGACAAAAGGTTGAAAATGGATTCTAAGCTATTTAGGTCAGTTCATCATTTTGAGAGATACAAGGATAACTTCATGAGTGCAGGAATTATTCAAGAAAGATTTGTAGATTTGGAGGATTTGAGACAAACCTTTATCCCAGGTTGTTTTGAAGGAAGAGAATGGGAAAAACTTCTGAGTGATTTCCCTGTAGTTTGTGAACCCTTGATTAGGGAATTTTACTCAAATGCTGTGATAAAGGAGAATGAGTTAAGTTGCTGGGTTAGAGGGAAAGAATTCATTTTAGATGCTCATGTCATAGATGATGCATTAGGACTTGAAAGATTAGATGATGAGGAATTTATCAACTACAAGGATAGGTCTGTCTCCATTGAAACAATCCAACAAAGGATAGGTGGGCAAAGAGAAGGAAAATGCTTGAATACCACTGCCTTTCCAGTGGACATGAGGTGTTTAACAATCATCATGATGTTTAACCTCTATCCCATTAAGAAGTTGACTACAATAAATTGTGCTAGAGCAGTCTTTTTGATGGATCTCAAAGAAAAGAACTTCATAGACATAAGTTCCCACATATATGACACTATTGTGGATGAGACAAGAACAACCTTTAGGCCAAAACTGATCTTTCCCAGTTTATTAATGAGGATTTTTAGAAGGAAGGGTGTTCCTATTCCACAAGACATCAGTCCCATGTCCACACCTTCTGCAATTAACAAGCTTACCTGCAAAAGGATAAGTGTTAGACTTCCAGGAGATGAAGATGAAGGTGATGAAGGAGAAGGTGTCCCAATGGAGACTGAAGCAGAGGCAGCAGGGCATGCATCAACCTCAACACCCAGGAGGAGTGGCAAAAGACCAAGAGCATCAACTTCTTCAGATACACCTCCAGATGCTTTCCAAATCATTCTGGAAAGACTTGATGGGATCAGAGAAGTCCAGACTGAGCACTCTGAGAGGATGAAAGCTATGCAGGATCAGATTGATGTTTTGTCTGCAAAACTGGACAGCTTCACCACTCAGCCTGAACACTGACCCTTTGGCCATTCCTGTCAAAAAGGGGGAGATGTTTTCTATTGATAATGACATTGATGATCGATTGAGAAGCAAAAAAGCAGCCCTTAAGGGGGAGTAATGTGTTGAGGGGGAGTCATGTCAAACTCTAAGACCTTGTTTATATATATTTATGTTTTTGAGTACTATTTAGTGGTTTTATGGGTCTTGATACACTATGTTTTTGGTGTATTGTTTTTAAACTCTTAACTTATACTCTTGGTTTAAAGTTTAATATATTTTGATGATGTTATTCAAGGTTGTTTGTGTTTTGTACCCATGTGCTTATGTAAGCTTTTAAGGTTATGTTTTTATGCATATTTGTAGGCTTTATGGTATGTACCTTGCTTAATGCAGCCTTTATGCTATGTTGAAATCAGTACTTTAATCTAAATGGTATGCATTTTGGTTTATGTACTGTCACTCTTGTGCCCTTGTAGGATTGTTCCTAGATGCATATACCTTGTGAGTTATGCATTGGTTGAGTGTTGAACATACAAGTGTCTTGCCTTGTGCTTGTTAACTTGTATGTCCTTGTGTTCATTCCAAGTGTGAATGAGCACTGTGATCACTACCTTGTGGTGTTCACTTGGTTGATCAAGCCATGGTTTGTTTCATAACTCCATCTTTGCTTGATCACATATTGCCTGTTTCATATGCATTTTATAATTTTCTGCTTACAATAATCATGGTGTATTGTTGTGTTTCAGGAGTATTATGTTCATATGATTCAAGTGCTTCACAGTTTCTAGAGTTAGGTGTGAGTGAGTTTTGTTCAACTGTTCCTAACTCACATGTTAAGTCTAGAGTCTGTTTTAGGGTTTTGTCACGGAATAGCCAAAGGGGGAGATTGTAAGGTTGAATTTATTCAACCATCTAATTGGCTTTATTCCGTGCCAAATTTGCTTGTAATTCAGCATTTAGTAACCCTGTATTTAGGTGGGTTTGATGTAAGGGTAGTGAGTGAGATAGAGTGAAATTTGCTCAAGAGTGTGCAAGAAAACAGAGTGTCGCGGCTGGGACTCGCGGGTGACTCGCGGCTGCAAGCCGCCAGAAGCTGCACACGTGCCAAGCATGCTGGAAGATGAACAGTCATGCTAGCTGGAGCACTACAGGACAAAACAGGACAACTGGCCATACGGTTATCTCGCGACTGGATCTCGCGACTTAGTCAAGCCGCGAGCCACCCCTGTTTTGTAAAAACCTGACGTTTCACATTCCTCTCCACTTTAGTATAAATACCCCTATTACCCACGATGGAAAGAGAGATTCCAGAGAGAATTTTGAGAGAGAAACCCTAGAGAAAAACTAGATTGATTCACACACAATCTATACCTTAGAGACTCTTCAAATTCCTCAACTCTCTTCCTCTCCATTGTCAAATCCTTGAGAGGCTTTATACCAAACCAGGTTCTCACCATCATCATCATTGTGAGACTGCTGTTTGGATTTCTGGGAAGCAGTTAGGAAGGAACCAATCTTCATTGGTTGATGCTACGGTCTAGTAGCGGAATCCAGGAAGCTAGAAAAGAAAAAGGTTCGGCGCAACCTCGTTGGAGCAAGAAGCTTGGAGGGCTTAGGTGCACTGGGTAGATTAGGCTTGGAGGGTTTATTGCTGTCCTTGTATCCCAACTGAATTTTCTAGTGGATTGCTTACCGCTTGGAGGGCGGCGGAGAGGTTTTACGCCGAGGGCTTCGGTTTCCTCTTCGATAACACATCGCGTGTTGTCTTTGTGTTTGCATCTTCCTTCCTCTCTATCTTTGCCTTTTCATTTTATCTGCTGTGGATATTAATCTGTTATGGCTTAGATAGT
Organism: Quercus lobata; assembly: GCF_001633185.2. Taxonomy (NCBI): domain Eukaryota; kingdom Viridiplantae; phylum Streptophyta; class Magnoliopsida; order Fagales; family Fagaceae; genus Quercus; species Quercus lobata. Next base: position 58,275,202 of record NC_044907.1, on the reverse strand, counting down.
ATTTAATCAATTTCGTATTATAGCATATGTTAAGTTTCCGCACACTAGTTGTTTGACATATTGCTTGAATTGATTAAGTTGTTATTTGGGGGTCTAAACGTTCAAAGGTGTTTTTACACGTTTTTGAACTTTCAATATCCATACCCAAATTACAAGTGATGATGAATGAATTGCATAACCAGAAAGAAATGTAGACCACATATGGTGGCATGGTTTCTTGTATCATAGCTGTCGGTGGGTGGTGAAGGAAACAACCAGCATTAGATGCCATAGCCCCACACAAAAGCCAGTGCGATCCTACAACTTTCATTACTTCTTTTTTGGTGGGGGAGGGAGGGATCCATCAATTTACTTGCAATGTATTTCCATTTCCCATGTACCCGGGTAAAATTTGTATGTTGTTTATGTTGAAACTCTAAAGCATTGGTAATTTTGGATTTAAGTGATAGCTCAGTGATAATGATATCCTGTTATTTATTTCAGGCTTAAATCCCGACTTCTCACTTTTCTATTATCTACTTATCTAAAAAAACAAAGTTTGCAACAACTTTAGATGTTCAAATTTTCGAAAAAGAATGCGAAAGACAATTTAGTTTTGATGTCTTTATATTGCACATCACTCTACTCAGTGGCAGAACCGTGAATTTTTTCTCAAGGGACCAAACTTTAAGAAATGCTTGACAGATTTCATTGTATTAATTTACGGGATATATCATATCAATTGCCATAATCTAGATTCCTGTTCTAAGAGAACAATATTTATTCTTAGGTTGACGACTTTGTCCCTTTCACTTAACCCAAAAAAAGAAAAAAGAAAAAGAAAAAAAGAGCGTTGACCCTTTCTAAATTTTATAAACTAGTTATAGAACAAATTCAAAAAGAAAAAGAAAAATTGTGTGAAAAGTTAGTGTAAACTACTATTTAGATATGTTAGATAAAACCAAACAATTATGAGCAATTTTTTCTCTTTTATCTCAAAACCAAATATTAATACATCAATATATAATAAACAAAAATGATTATCATTTATATATATATATATATATATATACACTTTTTTTTAAAATATTATATGACATTCATTCCTAACAATACTGTTATTTGTTCGATCAATTACAAGGTTATATATTTTATTATATAAAGTTAATATAGAGATGTAAACGGATTTATTATTAATTTTTGAAAGTAAATTAGAAAAGAAGCCACTAATTGAAAGTTAGCAAACTTTTTTAAAACTTGGAAAAATGATACGATGGTACAATTGTACCAAACACAGCATTGAGCACACAGTGAGAATTTTTGACATTACATGGTAAACTAAAACTAATTTAGTTAGTTGGTTGGTTCTAAAGAATCTTGTAAGGGGGTGGGCTGTGCTAGTGGTGTTGAGCTGCCTCCTGCTGCACTAAACCCAAGTTTTTTGGATAAGAGAGTCGGGACCGGCTCAGCTTCAGTTTAAGTTGGTCCGGCTTGTGCACAAACTAGGCCAAGTCCGCCAGGGACGTGTTCACGGTAGGTGAAACTGTTTCAGACAAATCGTGGCAGGCAGACATAATAATATTAAAATAAATAGAAAATATCTAGCCACTTAATGGGGAATTGACCAAATAACCCCTAAAATCAATTACAACAACAATACTAATTGTTTTCTTTTTTACGGAAAAGAAAAAAAAGCATAACAGAGGACATCAAATGTAAATACGCATGGGTTAGTCGGAATATTAGAGGAAATCGACCGGAAATCCAATCCGCAGGAGCAGAACCACAAAGGGAAGAACGTTCCTCTTCAAACTAGTCAATCTCTCAGGAAAGAGTCCTGCCGTAGAGGTTAACCGTCCTGAGGGAAACGGGTCTGAGTGGTTTTCTGCGTAGATACTCTCAAGTTTTCTTACAGAGGGCCGGATTTCATGAGGGAGAAAAGGGACCAATCTACCGGTGCATGCTCACCTTTCTAATTCTCACTATTTCTTTCTTTCTTTCTTCTCACTTCGTTTTTTTTGCTATTTCTTTTAAGTTTTCTATTTCTTAGTCAAAGTTTCCGTTGTTCCCCCCTCCTTTTTGTTCATGGCAAGACCCTCCTTTTATAGTCAAGGATGTCAATACCGTACCGAAAGCCATACCGGTTTGGCCACCGGTACGATATATTTCGGATACCGGTCAATACCGGTGTACCGTTTCGGGTTTACCGCTATTTTTGATATTTATAAATAAATAAATAAATATATATATATATATATATATATCTATATGTATGTATGTATGTATGTATGTGTTTGTGTATATATATATTATAATAAATATAAAAGTTTACCATAAAACATTTTCTCAATTCAGAACTAATTATTCATGGTTTTAGACTTTAGTATCAATTAAAAGGGAAAAAAATAAAAAAATAAAATAAAATAGAAAGCTTAAAAGTTACCATTGCATACTAAGAAAACAAATAATACTAATAAGTTACCATTTTGTCCTAACAAAAATTCAAAAATTACAAAACTTAAAAAAAAAAAAAAAAAAAAAAAAAATTTATGTACCGGCGAGTACTCCCAGTATCGGTCGGTATTGCCCGAAATTGGCCGGTACGAGGCCAGTACGGCCGGTATTTTTTCCGGTATGAAATAGGGGGGTCGACCGTACCGGATTGCTAACCGGTACGGTATATTCCAACCGTACCGGCCAGTACAGTATGGAATCAATAACCTTGTTTATAGTGCCTACCGTGACCCAATTTTACTGTTTTAACCCTTAACTCCCCTTACCCGGTCTAGTCTACTGGCCGACCATCACTGTTCCATCTGTATGTCGCCCTCCCATCGCCGGACAAGGAAGAATATTTTGTTTGCTAGTCTGTCGTGGCACCCTTTCCTGCTACAGTCTGGGTCATTTCTCTCTCCCTATCCCTCATGGCATGCACCTAATGGTTCCAACTCAGCTTACCTCTTTTGGGTAGTAAGCCATCCCAGCAGAACACCTCTCCGAAAGAGCCTGAGTCAGAACATTCAAAATAGATTTTTCCCCTCTCCTCACCACCAAACCATGCCCTCTGATTCTCTGATCCCTCGACCTTACCATGCTCTGGTGGTGCCTAGACCTTGCGAGTGCCTTCATTACATATGTGTCAAAAACTTGCCTACTGCCCATTCGTCTGTCGTGGTCTGAAGGCTCGTCGTCCGTGTTTCTTGACCTCTTATGTGGGCTGCCTTTTGTTTTCCTGCTTCTCTCAGGAGCTGGGCTTTATTTGATGATGGGTCTTACATTTCTTTAGCTCATTCCTTGGTTTTCCTTATTTCTTACAATGTCGTTTTGTTATTCCTGCTGTAATAACTTAATCCTGCTAGGCCTCTTTTAGACCAACCATTTATTCCTTCTCTCAATGGCTTGGCATGTCCACTGGTTTGTTTTTATTTATGGGCTCCTATGTCCCTTTTGGCTTTCCCTTGGGCATCCTCGGCCTGTTTGCTTTCTTTGGGCTTCTTCGGCCCTTTTGCTAATTCTACATTCCCATGGGCTTTTTACTAACTTCATTGGGCTTCCCTGACCCAATAACCTTATTCTCATCTTTGGGGTTTATGGACCTGTCATAAACCCCTTACTTTCTTAGTTTGCATTACTTTGGACCTACAGCGGCCATTTCTCGCTTTTCTACCTCATACACTGCCCATGGGATGCTATTTCTTTCTTTCTGGACTTCTTTGAGCCCACTTGCCTCTTGAAGACCCATTTGTTTATTTCTTGGGCTTGTGATCCATTATTCCTGCTGCTTGGGCCTAATAGTTTTGCTGTCTGCTTTGTCAATTCTTTGTTGCCCTTGTTATTGGGCTTTCTTTCTTTCCACCTAGATTCTTACAAATGGCCCTCAACAAATCTAAACTAATGTCTAAATTTAGTTCGTTTTAGTATTTATTCTTTAGTAGAAGCTAAATGGTCTCTCAAATGTAATGTTTTTGGCTCTTTTAATGTAGATAAATGCCCCTACTATTTTGAGTCTGATATTAGGAACAAAGCTTGTTCCTTTGTATAGCTTTGGTTTTTTCCTTCGTTAGTAAAGTATTTTCTTGCATAAAAAAAATAAATAAATAAAAAAGCAGGAGAGAGAGAGAGAGAGACATTTTTTTTTTCTTTTTTCGGTAGTGTTGATCTCAAGTGGTTTGAAATGTGTTTAAGAAGAATTTGGATTTTGTAGTATTTGGAAGGTCATGAGGCTAAGAAATGGGCCATCTGATGGGTTTTTTTTTTGAATTTTTTTTACCAATTTAATTGTTGGGTTTTTCTAGATTACTTCAAAGTTTTGATGGACCCATTGTAAATATTTAGGACCTAAATTTTACATATTGGTAGGTCAAATTCTTTAAAAAAAAAAAAAAAAAAAAAAATTCAAGCAAACCAAATTCTAACTAAAATTTGAGTGGAGCCTGCAAGTAAATTTTTGTTGAGTTAGTGGTTTTATTGCATATTCATGCTAGAGTTAACAAAAAAAATTTTAAAAAACAAGGGGAGCCACGACTCCAACGTGACTCTGCCACTGAGGGTGCGTTTAAATATCGCTTATTTTGCTGAAAACTGAAAACATTATAGCAAAATAATTTTTAAATATGTAAGTAGTGTCATGGGACCCATTTTTAATGAAAGTTTTGTTGAAAAAAGAGGTTTATGGGTCCCATGAACAATGCACGAGACTCACTGAAATGCGCTACTCAATGAAGAAAAAAAAAGCATGAAACACTGGACGCCAAATGTGGACGTGTATCCAAACGTACACTGACTCTACTATCACAGTAGTAGAAACTTCTACTACCAACTTTTAATTAGGGATCAATGAATTTATTAAACAAAAATGTGAGAATATCAGAAAAAGAAACCCCAATATCAAGTGTTCATTTTAGAACAACTTATCTAGTCTTTTGCTAAATTTTTTGTGCTGAAAGTGTTATAAAAGTATACCTGTGCCTTAAAATTAAAAAAAGAAAAAAAATGAGGTTTTTAAAAGTTGCATATAAAAGTTAAAAGCTGAAGCTCCTAAGCATGTTAAACATTTGTTGAGGGTCATTTGTGAGAATCCAGGTAGAAAGAAGAAAAGCCCAACAACAAGGGCAATAAAGAATTGGCAAGCAGATGGCAAAACCATTAGGCCCAAGTGGCAGGAATAATGGATCACAGGCCCATAAAATAAACAAATGGCCTTGAAGAGGCAAGTGGACTTAAAGAAACCCGAAAAGTGATTAGGCCCAAGCGGCAGGAATAATGGATCACAGGCCCATAAAATAAACAAATGGCCTTAAAGAGGCAAGTGGACTTAAAGAAACCCGAAAAGAGAGAAATAGCATACCCATGGGCAGTATATGATGTAGAAAAATGAGAAAGGGCCGCTGCAGGTCCAAAATAATGCAAACAAAGAAAGTAAGGGGTTTATGGTAGGCTCATGAACCCCAAGGATGAGAATAAGGTAATTGGGCTAGGAAAGCCCAATGAAGTTAGTAAAATCCATGGGAATGCAGAGTTAGTAAAAGTGCCAAGGAAATCCAAAGAAAGCAAGTGGGCCAAGGATGCCCAAGAGAAAGATAAAAAGGACACATGAGCCCATAAGTAGGAAAACCAATGGCCATACCAAGCCACTGGGGGAAAGAGTAAACGGCTGACTTAAAGAGGCCGAGCAAGATTGAGTCATTACAGCAGGAATAACAGAACAATATTGCAGGAAATGAGGGAAATGAAGAAGTGGGCCAAAGAAATATAAGGTTTGTCATCAAATAAGGCCTAACTCCTAAGAAGAGCGGGAAATCGAAAAGTAGCCCACATAAAAGGTCAAAGAAAATGGACAGCAGGCTAAGCAGGCAAGCCTTCAGACCACAGCAGATAAATGGGCAGCAAGCAGATTTTGGACACATGTGAAAGGAAGGCACGCGTAAAGCCCATGCACTACCAGTCTGTACCCAGCCAATACAAGGCATGGTGAGGTCGAGGGTCAGAGATTTAGAGGGCATGGTTTGGTGGTAGGGAGATGGAAAAAATCTATTTTTGAGGTTCCAGCTCAGGCTCTTTCGGGGAAGTGTCCTGCTGGGATGACTTACTACCTAAAAGAAGCAAGCTGAGTTGGAACCACTAGGTGCATGCCATGAGGGATAGGAAGAGAGAAAGAACCCAGACCGTAGCAGGAAAGGGGGCCACGACAGACAAACAAACAAAATACCTTTCTTTGTCTGGTAATGAGAGGGTGGCACACAGACAGATCAGTGGTGGTCGACCAGTACACCCAGACCAGACAAAAGAGGTTAAAGGTTAAAACAGTAAAATCCGGTCACAGCAGGCACTATAAAAAGAGGATCTTGCCGTAAACAGAAAAACAGAGCAACAATGGAAACCTTAACTAAGAAATAGGAATTTGAAAAGAGAAACCAAGAAATAGAAAAGAAACGAGTGGGAGAGAAAGAAAGAAAACAACCAGAAAGAAAATAAAGTGAGAATTAGAACGGCAGGCATGCATCGGTAGATTGATTCCCTCTCTCCCTCACGAAATCTTGTTCTTTGTGAAAACCACAAAGAGCCTCTATGCATAAACCATTCAGGTCCATTTCTCTCAGGGCAGCTAATCTCCATGGCAGGACTTTTTCCTGAGAGATTAATTGCATTGAGAATGAACGTTCTTTCCTCTCTGGTTTTGCTCCTACGGACCAGACTTTAGTTGATTTCTTTATTTTCTGATTAACCCATACATATTAATATTTGTTCACTTTTGTTCTGTTCTTTTCCTTCTGTAAAAGTGATTATTATTACTGTAATTGTATTTGAGGATTGTTTGGTCATTTCCCACTGAGTAGCCAGATATTTTATTTATTTTATTATTATTATGTATGTCTGCCACAACTTCTCTGAAACAGCTCTACCTGCCGTATGCACGTTCTTGGCAAACCTGGCTTAGTTTGCGCACAATCCAGACCAACTTGAGTTGCAGCTGGATTGGTCCCAACTCTCTTATCCAAAAAACTTGGGCCTAGTGCCGCAGGAAGTAACCCAATACCACTAGCACAGCCCACCACTTTACAACATTCAAGGTAGGTAGAGTCTGATTATATTCAAATTACTAATATCATCTAGATTCTTCCATTGTAATAAAAACAATATAATGTGTGAGTTTGGATAGCGCGTTTTGCGCGTTTCAATGTGGCTGCATTTTTTTGTGTGGATTTCGTGCACTGTTCAAGAGATCTGTAAGTACGGATTTCAACAAATTTTTCTTTAAAATTGGGTCTCACGGCACTATTTACATATTTACAAATTATTTTGCTACAATGTTTTTAATTTTTAGTTTTTAACTTTCAACAATAAGTGGTATCCAAACAGATCTCAAAGTGAGTAATTGTGAAGCAGACTAAAAGTCAAGCAACTTAAAACATTAAACACAACACCATCACTTGTACACAACCTGAACCACCAAAACCATCATTAGCCTCTTTTGTGGCTACCACATCACAACCACAACCACCACTTCCTTGTCAACCTACATGGCATGGGCCATAATAGGCCCGACAGTATTCCAGACACCATAATGAGTGATGCATTACTCACAGTCACAGCACAGGTAGAGGCATCTAAACTTTTATTTTTATTTATGAAAAATGCTAACGGATGTCCTTAAGGCAATCGTTAATAATCTATTTAAAGAAAGTTTTTATAGAAAAAAAAAACAATTAATGTTTTGACAGCTTTTTTCATTTTCCATAAAAGTGGTGTTAAAATTTTCCTAAAATGGATTGTTAATCATTGACCTAAGGACCCTCGTTAGCATGACCATTTATTTATTTATATGAGTCAAGTTAATGGATATCTTTATGGGCAATTGTTAATAAACTATATTAGAAAATGTTTTAACATTATTTTTATGAGAAATATAAAGAACTATTAGAAAAATTAATCAATTTATTATTTACCTATAAATTATTTTTAAAAATAGTTTTTAAAAGGATACCCAACATTTCCCTATTTGTATATGTTTCTTTTTTCTTTTTTCTTTTTCTTTTGTGAAACAGGTGAAAGAGTGTGCAATTTAGACCCCAATCACATGACTGGATAGTTGTGCCCGACTTATTTAATATATAGTTAATTTTATTATTTATTTTTTTAGAAAAATATATTTCATTAAAAAGAATTGGTATGCTTTGCTTGACTAGTAAAAGTTCCCGTTAACGCGTCAGGCCACCTGTTAACTTTTCTCATAATTTTATTAGGGTTTGAATTTTCTCCAATGGATTGGTGTTGATGCCAGACAATCTTAGGTGTTGACTCTAAGCATCCATTGATTTTGATTCCTAGATTTCTTTGAAGAATTTTTTGTTGCATCAACTTGTCAGGGAAAAAAAATCAGTTTTTAATTTTTAATTTTAATTTTTTATTATATATATTTTGATATTAGTTAAAAAGAAAAAGAAAAAGAAAAGATCAGGTTTACGAACATAAAAAAACACATAGTTCGAGCCAAAAAAGTATGAATTAACTCCTCGCTATAGGAAACTAATCCATCATAACTGATTGGGTACAATGAAGGAAAAACTCAATGAAAAATACCCATTCCCAATCCTATCAAGGTGACCTACATCATTGAAACAGTTTGGGACGGGAAAAAGTGTAATACTGACCACAGAGCACAATTTGATGATTACACAATGAGATGTGAGTCATGCAGTTAAGGATGAGACGATGATTTTGAACAGGTTTGGGACAGCGCTCATTGATACCTCAAAAAGGAGCTTGTTTTCAATAGGTAAAACCTTAGATTAGGCATTCACCTTAGTCTGAAACTATGAACAGATCACTAAGTCCGAGTTTGTGAGGTGCTTTGAACCTGCATTTAGTTCTCAACCTTTAGGTAGTATACCACTGATAGCTCCACCATAACCCAAACCCAAACCTGGTAATGAGCCAGTTAGTAGAGATAACACAGGAAAAATGGGGTAGAAAACCCACAAACTGATTTCTCAGATCCGATCCGATGCTTTCAGTACCAGGGTTTTCATCATGCAGCTGCCAAATGTGACAATAAAGTCATTATTGATGGAGATCATGCAGGTGACGAAAATGACCTTAAAGAAAAAATCTTAGCCTAAGATGACATTCAGGACAAAATATTGAAGTTGTATTACTTCCAAGTAGAACACTAAGGGTGTAGTCTCGATATACCAAAATGGATTTAGTTAATTGTTTATTAGAAAATCCTAAAGGGGCAACAAAAGAAAAGAACTTAAGCATCATAAGCCCAATAGAACTTAAAGGGACATCAAATGAAAATTCCATTCTCCATGTAGCCTAACATGCACCCAATAGTTCTATCAATAGATCTACATGCATGTGTCTCTTTGAGGTCATGCTTGGTTATACTTCTAGGATGCCTTCAGATATTCTCCCGATGTGACTGCATATTAAGAGTATTTGAGTTAGCAGGAGCATTTGCAGGACATGTTATTGCATCATGAGATCCGCAAACAGATTTAAGCAGGTGATAATCAATATAAAATTCAAGCTTATTCATGCTATATGGGATTTGAATTAGAAGAATATATAATGGTTCCAATTAGGCCCAAGTGGGTTCCCTCCAAAACCACTAGGAAACTGCAAGATTGTAGTACAAGACCATTCAAAGTGGTGAAGCAGGTCATACCGAATGCTTATGTCATTGATGTTTCATCTTATAGAGGTCTAGCAGTTATCCTAGATGACCTTTTTTATGAGCCTTCCCATGACTTAATTGTGAACCTTATACCTAATCCAGCACCAATAAACCTTCCATCAAAATGTAAAGAACACATTGATACTATTTTGGATGAACAGATTATTTTCATCAGGGACAGAAGAGATCACTACAGTCGCTACTAGTTCGTTGGAAGAGATGACCAAACTTAGATTGCACTTGGATCACCAAAGAGGAGCCATAACAACTAGACCTTGAACTCTTGGAGAGATACTAACACCACCAAAGAGCAACACTTGACAGAGTTGAGTTTCTCCCACTTTGAGGTAGTTGGCACATACACCAGATGCAGGTCCCTAATCACATGGCTAAACAATGGATGCCTGCTGTTAATTAGGCCCAATTGACTGAATAAATCCTGTTTAATTTGGAATTTTAATGTTATTGGAATTTTAATGTAACTACTTAAATTTTAATTTTATTGGATTTCATGTAATTACTTAAAGAGTTATTTCCTCTCTTGCTTGCTTAACAAAGTATCATTTCCCTTCCCTGCTTGGTTAGCAAGTTAGTTCCTTTCCTGATGAAATTTGGGAGTCCTATTTAAAGGCCCCAAAACTTGGTATTGGTTTCTTCACCTGATTAATAAAAAGAACTGTTGGAATTTTCTCCAAAGGCTTGACGTTGACTTCAGGCAGCCCTAGATGCTAACTCCAATGTTTTATTTTCTTTTCCCCGCTTGATGTTGGTTCTAAACAATTTTAAGGTTTTGATTCTCAGGCTTATCCATCCCTCTTTTTTATTTATTTATTTATATTTTTTCTGTTTCATTGTCCCTACAAATTTCTTTTAGAATGTTGTGCTATATCACACTACATGCAAAGAACTTTAAAATGATATGCTCAGATACATTGAATGCTTTTCTTAAATGTAAAGCTCAATCAATACTATAAGAGATACAGACACCGCGTACCCTTGGTGCGGTTATCACTCCACAAGAATAAATGCTTATGGGGTGTTGGGGGGGGAGGGGGGATAAGGTCCGGGGTTCAAGCCTCTAGGAGGGAGCTTCACATACATATACACTTAGATTATGCTAGAGTATAAATTCTATCTTGTATAAAAAAAATAAAAAAATAAAAAGGAAAAGAAAAGAAAAAGAAATACAGAAGACCAGTTACATGTTAATGGACATTTGTTAGGATTCTCTCCATCTAAATCTTCTAAACTCAGACATCTTAATAGGCAATGTAAAACAGTAAAAGACAGAACTGATATATATATATATATATATATATATATATATTCCCTTCAAGAAAGAGATACCAGAGAATGTTGCACTCCACTTAGAGATAAATTATCATGATGAATCTGTTCTTCGATCAACATAAACTTCAAGAAGACTTTCTGAATCTTCATTTAGCATCTTTGGCAAATCGATTAGCATACTTGGAGGGGCAAAATACATGTGTAGTGACATCATGCAAACAACAATACCCAAGAAAAGCTGCAGCAGCACAAGAAAAAAAAAAAAAAACTGATTATTTGGTAATTGCCAGATGAAATGGGAAGTGAATATGACATAAGGAGCACCAGATAAACAGTCAAGTTTTACAAGGATCTTGTTATCCATGAATGGCGAAGATATGAATTGAAACTTCTAACCAATTATATGTTTTCATAGCATTTAAGGGCATTAACTAGTCCTAAAGAATGGTAAAACATTGATTTAAAAATTCCTATAGAACATAAAACAATTTCAATCCAGTTATAGTACTCAAATGCTTACTACGAAATAAGAAAATTATAGGAAATGCAGAAGAAACCAATTTCATAGGCATGGAATCTTACCTGCAACGTTGGCCTGAAATCAAAGAGGAATAGAGACAGAACCGTCGTCAGTGGCATTGCCATTGATGTGGAATACACCTAAAGCAAAAGCAAAAGCAAAAATAAAACAACAATTAAGAGGAATGCAAGAGAACAATGAGTTGTTTTATCCCAAGTACCCAAATAAAAATACCATACATTCCTAGTTATCACAATTAAAATGTATCAATGAGACAAGTGCAAGCCAAATGGGCACTCAATATAAACTTATGGAGAAACAGACAAAAGCACAGAAACTGCAAACAGGTGAAAGGAGTCACCTTTACAATATTGTCAGCATATTTCATTAACCAAGAAACCAAAAGTCCTGTTGAACCTAGATTTAACACCACCAGCCAGGTTGTGAAACTGTATCCATTGAAAAGGCGTTGCCACCATGGCCCTTTCTCAAATTCATTTCTGAAATCATCCATGAGAAGCCGTGCCATATTGAAAATAGCCCCAAATCTGGAAAAATATGTACCATTCTGAATTATTTCTAGCCCAAAGCTTCTAATAACTACAGGCATTTTGCTCATGATAATCACCTTTCACAAGCTTGAAAGTCGTAACATTTTAGTTGACAAGTGACCATGTAACATAATCTGATGTTTCTAAAACAAGTATATTTAATTTTCTGCAAGGGAAAATAATAGTTTTATTATTTTCTGCAATTTTAGAAATTGGCATCAGAATGCCACACTATGTATCCCTAGGTAGATTATGGCTATTCCTCTTATTCAAATTCTTAAATGAGGATTTACCTAACCAGATAGAAATGGAGCTCTTTTTACAAGTGGGTGCCAAGGGTGTTTTAAAGGGAAGATCTGTATTACCCATTGTTGTTTTGAAAAACATCTTGCAAACATCACCTGATCATTTAAATTGACACCTAAGGAAAACTCATGCAGAAATATAGGTGGAGTACTTATGAGGACACTGCTAAATCTTAATATTGTTGTAAAGATCAAATACAAATCCAATCTTTTAGGTACAAACTTAATAAGCCACAAGGACCACACAATTCCAGTTTTTCAATCTATGCCAATCTATGGACAATGTAAGCTGTTCTGCCTGAAGGTTTTTAATTGTTCTCTATACTTTTTATCAATATTATTAAGTAATTATTTACAATTAGTAACATCCACCTGGAGTAAAAAAAATGCAAAATAAATAACCAACTTTCAAGAATTTTGTGCAACTAATCACATAGGCAACAAAGGAGGCAGGTGAAATCTACTTACAAAAAAGAACTTTCAAGAATCCATCATTAAAATATGTGCATAGTTTTGGTTATATATATACTCTGTTCTCTTAAAACCGAGAGTTTGTCGGCAGTATGTAAAGAAAGGCCACCTACGTGTATAATTGTACATTCTGCCAGTATAAAGTATCATCATTCTTCTTCATCAAAAACTCCGTGTATATGCCAGCTAATGCTGAAAGACAAGCAGACAGAATTCCGAACATGTATCCCTGAATTGGTGCTGAGAAAAGGGAGTCACATGAAGCCTCTCCACAGCCTTTGACCTTGATTAAGAGAATACAAAAAGTTCTTTCTGAAGGCAATATTCACATGAAGGGGATAACATACACTAAATTATTTAAAAAGTGAGATAGCAGTCAAAGTAAACAAGTGCAAATATATAGGAATTGCTAAAGAGAAATCACAGCATAGCTCAAGATCAGGTCTGATTAGTCCAAAACTATGCTATAACAGCTGCATGTAGAGTATTCTATGTATCAACAAACATCGTGATCCATACCAAACAAACTCGATACTGGTATTGATAGATTGCTATGCATCAATCAGTAGTCAGATTAGATATTATATCACATTCTCAATTATAAAAGCCTACATTCCCCAAAAGGAAAAAATAAAATTGAAAGGCAAAAATTTATTTTAAGCATTGTTTATCACATTTGCAAAGTATACCTCTATTTATTGCACTACATGAGCTTGTTCCCAATTACTAGGCATCTTTGTATGCTTCTCACAAACTCTTATTTGGAATTCAGGTATCATGTGGTACATTTAGGGCATGTTTGGCATACTAAATGAGGATTACAATAGAAATGGTAATCTTCATTATGAGGAAAATGTGTTGTAATGGAATAACTAAATGTATTCATATGTTTGGTTGTGAATTGTAACATTAGAATAAAACTTATGATCTATTTTAGGAAATATCCTACTCATACAATTATATTTTCTAAAAAATAATATTTTTTGAATTTAAGAGAGATGACTTATTTTTTGATGATTTTTTTATTTTCATAATTGTTATTTATATATGGAAAGTTTGTTTATTTGGAAATATATTAATTTTAGAAATTATTACACCAATTAAGGAATAGCTATTATAATTCTTTTAAAGATAAATAATTACTCCTCATTTTAAGAGAATATTTATTCATAAGGAATGACTATTCCTTGTAATAAAAACATAACCAAACTATAGAATAGCTAAACCTTAGAAATAACTATTACATTACAGTGCCTATTACAGTCAACCAAACATGCCCTAATTTTTTTTTATATGTCCATCCCTAATTACCCAGTCTTACTAATTGTCATCTTGGAGCTATTTTTGATTATTGAATGAGAGCAAGCCAATAATTATAGGCATGGAAACATAACGCTTTCCAATTTCATAACTTGGTTACAAGGTGATATACAAGAGTTGATTGACACCTTGGTGAATTGAAGTCATCAATTCTCTTTTAGTTCTTGTTACAATTTCTTAACAGTCAAAATGTTTCTCAATATAAACACTATTGATTGTAGAGCTACAATTAGATGGTCAGATCAACTACTGTAATAGGATAGCTCCTTTGCAAAAACAATAATGACTGCAGGTATGCAGGTAACATGTAAAATAGAAATTTCAAGCATACTAATATTCATGGACACCTTGAGCATCTATAATATATAGTTTAAGACAAAATCAATAAGGGGCAGATCAGATTAAAGGCAATTACAATATAAACCAGAAAATTAAGGATACACACAAATGATTTAGCAGCACCTGGCTCATAGTTGTTCCAACGGCCAATAGAACAATTGCCATCCACTGCAAATTAGAAAGCTTTCTCCTCAAGAATAGCCTATAACAGGAAATAAAAATATTTGCTAATTTGTGAAATTAGATCAACATCAGAAAGAAAAAAACTACAATAAATTTGAAGTTGGTGAAAAACCATTTTGGGGATCAATGTAAAATTGGTTCCTATATTTTGGTAGCAATCAATTTGGTCCTATTATTTTCAACTTGCAATCAATTTCCGTTAGTGAGTTGACAGTAAAGACCATATTGACATTGTAAAGTTTTGAATTTGAGCTTTCAGACTACAAGTTGAAAATAACAAGGACTCTGTCAAATTGACTACAAGTTGAAGATAATAAGGACTAAATTGACTGTTATCAAAATGTAAGAATCAAATTGACAGTGATCCCATAATGTAGGGACCAAAAATCGTAATTTTGCCTTTAAAGTAATCTCAATGATCAATAAATGAAGACAATTTGAATAGCAAAAATAGTTGATGAGTTGTAGCTCCTTAAAAGACTAGAGAAGCACCTGAACAATATTCCAGTTGTGACAATCTTGAGATTTCCCATGATTTGATATGTGGATGCATCCACATATGCTAGGGTAGCAAACTGAACATTGTTGTGGATCAGGTATATGATTGAAGGAATAGGGAACAAACGGACACTCTTCCAATCTGTAGTCATCTTTGGAGGTGGTGACTTCTGGATCTCTTTCCAAAGAAGAAAACTCGATACTAGAAGCTGAAATATTAACAGGCAATGAATTAGTTTGACAGTGTAGACAATACGTTTCTAGTCTGAAAATCGACGGAAAATATGTAACAAATTTTTATTATTTATTGTGAAGATGGATTACAATCTAGGAAGCACGGACGAGAGTACGGGTACGACACGGCAACACAAGCAATTTCTGAAAATTTACAACATGACACAATAGGTACAACAGCCCAAATGAAATGTCCGTCTGTGCTTCTAGTTCTAGATTACATTCACTATGATAATCCTATACAAAAGTATTTATTTCTCCGATTCTTCTCTTTGACAGTAATTTCAATTCAAGGGTTTAGAGAGAATTTTCATTCTTCGCATTCTTTTAGAGTGAAGTATTTCAATTTGATTCTACTCTACAGTCTACAGAAGACCAAGGCAAGCACAGACAGTGAAAAAAAGTAAGTACCTTAAAAACTTCGGCCAGAAAGGGAACAGTTGCGTAGTCATACCTATATCTGCCATTAGTCATTGAAAGCGTCGTCAAAATTCCCTGTGGAACAAAGAAGATATTTATATTTTGGTGCTGTAATCTGTAATCTGTAATCTCAAAATTTGGTTGGTTATGGGAAAAGTTGCTCATTTTTGGAGTCAACACTCATACAAATATATAAAAAACAATCCATGTTAAATCAGTAAGAATGAATAAAGACATTTGCTAATAAGAGAAGAGAAGACCTGAGAGCTGGTCAGAATGGTCAGCAGAGACGCCACCAGATACCACTGCATATTTGCTCCGATTCCGAGACCAGATACAAGACTTCTGTGAGGGTGATCACCCAAAACCAAAGCGCTGCGTTTTTGCCTTGTTCACCATCGTTGGTTCCTTTTCCTCATTAGTGTTTTTATTTTTTTATTTTGATTGAACAAGCAGACTTGGTTGTAGGTCGTTGATACCCATTTTCGTGATACCTTTTTTTTTTTTAATTTTGGCAAAGCCAAATTCATTGTATAATATTTTTTATTTATTTATATTAAGCATGACCCAAGCCAGTCTAACATATTAGAAGGGAATCCAGGGAGTGTGGTTTGAAGGGTATAGGTCAGTTTCTTTTTGTTCTTTTGCATGAGCCTAGCCCATGTGTAATACGAAGTGGGCAAGGGACATTGGTATCACTTCAGCCTTATGGAGAAGGTCTTGTACCTAAAATTTTCACTTAGAAAAGGCTCCATGCTCTGGTTGATTGTGCTCCTAATTTTCGGCCCAACTCCATTTTCCACACAAAAACATAGCTGGCACTAAAACTAGGCAGTCTAGCCCATTGTAGCCAACATTTGTAGGTGCTAAGACCCTGCAACGACCAAAAGTAGTAGCTATTTAGAGCAAATAACTTTATTTCCCAAATCATGCTAATAGCATGTCAAACTTTTCCCTAAACAAAAGCAACTCAAGGCAAGACATCAAATTAGTGTCATAGGGAATAAAAACCTCTTCTACTACCTAAAAACCAGTCATTAGTGTAGACATCGTATTTTGTACCCGTTAATAAATTTTAGTCCCTGGCCCTAATGATGAGCTTGACATATGTCAACCAAAGGTAATTAAAGAATTCACAATAATTTGGAAGTAATTACAACTCAAAAGTGCTCAAATCGCTTTGAAATCAATATTGAAAAATGACCTTTGCTCACTGTTTTGACCATAAATTTTGATCCACAAAGAAGTTTTGGGTGAAGTTTGTTTCATTGGAAATTAGACATCCTGGACTTCAATTTGAGCACAAATTTTTCCTAATTTGGACTTATATTGAGTGATTTATGACTATTTGAAGTTGGGCTAACTAGGCACTCCGATTTTCTGGGTTTAAAACTTCCTTTTAAGGGCCCAAAACATCATTATTTGATGTGGGCCGGCCCATAGACCTTTGAGAACATCTAGAGATCAATAAAAAACCCTAAAAATCCTAATTTTAACTTATAAATACTCACCTTATGTCTCCAATCAAAACCCTAGCTAGAGAGAGTGATTTTTTGGCCTCCATCTTCTTTAAAACCTTTTTTCTCTTTTCAAAACCCGAGGATAGCACCTTAGAATGCTCTTTACAAAATTAAAACCTCTCTTTAGTTAGTTCTAAGGTAGAAACTATTTTCCAAAATTGATTTCTCAAAAACCTTTTTCAATTAAAGTTTGTTCTTGAGTTGTGATTACCTAAATTATTGTATTCTTTTAAGTATTCTTGTCCTATCAATCTAATGTCTGTGTTGTGGCACTAAGGGGTCTGTTAAACAAACTCTAAACTCATAATCTAAAGCAAGGTGAGTTTTCTTTCCATGAACTCTTTCTTTGTTTAATAAAATTCACATGAGTTTCTTAACATAGTTTTTATATTAGTTTTATTTGATTTGTTTGATGTTCATGACTATGTTTGATATGTATTAATCTGATTCTAGGTTGTTTATAATATGTTCTTCTTGTTCTTATATTGTTGCAATTCCTAGGTTAGTTTAACATGTTTATTGATTTAATGTAGTTTAGTTTAATTGTTTGTTTTGTTTCATGTTTTGTTGTTTATGTTGATGTTTTATGTTTTTGTTTTAGGTTAGTTTAGTTTTTTAGGGTTTCTAACACGCTTGTTTGATCTCACATGTTATATGTTTGTTTAATTAAATCTCTAAAAATGTAGTTTTTTTTCTAAATCTGTATTAAAGGCTGCGTACGCATACTTGAGTATGCACACTCACCTTGAATCCAGAATAGGGTAAAATCTTGTATTTATTATCTTTGATCATTTTCCATATGTTATTTGATTTTGTTTGACTCTGTTTTAAGTTAATTATTTAGGTTTAATTGCTTTCCATGTTTGTTTGAATCTTTTGCCATGTTTAGCTTATTTTATAACCTTTCCTTATGTGTATGTTTTAATTGTTTTCTTCTTCCTTTTAGTATAATATGATTGACTTGTGTTTTATTTGTTTCCTTTTATATTGTGGTGTGATATTTAATTATTGGTGTCTTATTATTTTCCACGTTGTTTGAGTATTTTTTTGCCACGTTTAGTTTATTTGATTTTCTTTCCTTGTGTGTTTTATTTAATTGTCAACTTGCCATGTTTGTTTTATTTTGTTTGTTTGTGTTTGGTTTGTTTCCTTTTATATTGTGATATGTTTCTAACATGTTATGTGCTTTCCTTAAGTGCATGATGTATGTTTAGGACAAGGATTATGGCTCTCTTAATAAACTCTTTAATTAAATATGGTTTAGCAACACATAATGGAGGCCAGCCCACAAGCCGAGTGGTCTTGGGTGCCTAACACCTTCCCAAGTCGTACCCAAACTCTGGACCCATAATTTGGTACATGGACCCATGTGTGTAAGTGATTGGCTCAAAAGGCCCAATATGGTTCCAAGATCTAATCTAGGTAGCGACTCCATTAATCCATAGTGGTGACTCCATTGGGGAAAACATGAAGTTTAACTCTAACGTGTTGTTAGGCCATAATTAAATAAAGATTTTATTAATTGAGCCCAATCCTATTTTATTTTGTTTGCATACATTTCATTTGGTTCTTTTGTCCCTTTTACCTCGGTTAGTGATGAGTAGGAAGATGGAAGGCTCTACTAGGGCCCAAATCTTCTGGAGTTCATCCCACCAACTCACAATCAGTGCCATTGCCTATGATGGGCTTTGAGTATGTTAATGGTTTGCCACCAATCCACAAAGGTCCACTTAGGCCCTCGATTGGAATCATGGCCCAAAATTCCCCTTAGGTTCTTTAGAAATGTTCATTTGTGGAGTCAAGCCCAAATTTCAAATGAATGATGAACAAAAGCTAATGGTGTTTCAACAAGAGAGAAATCAAAGTGCCAATAATAAAAATGCAAAACATACACTTAGAACATCAAATCTGAAACTTTTACCCATTAGACAGCATGAAGAGAAAATTGAGAGAGGGAAAGTTCCTATGTACTAGTATTTCCACCCGCCAAGTTCCTTTGTACTAGTATTTAATTTGTGTTTCTTTTAGTCCAACTTATATGTATTATTGTGTTTTATTTATTTATTTATCAAAATGTGTTATTTATCCATACACACAACAAAGTTTGTAACTTTTTGTTATTTAAGTTGCAATGTTTTGGTGGGCATGCATGCTAGGTGCTTGAGAGAATGATTAAACATGTATACCGCAATTAGCATGCTCTATTTCTGTTTTGTTAAAAAATAAAAACTCTATGGGCATTGTGTGGTATGGCATTTTTAAATTTCATTCAATTAATATAGACCTTGAAAGAGATAGTGAACCCCATCTTTTGTTTTCATTTTAAAGTGGTTCCTGTCTAATCTGTAGGATGTTTTGGTCTCCAAGTCAAGAATATTTCATTTGGGTCTTATTCTTTTTTATTTTTGACTTTTAAATATAATGAAACTGATTTATATTTCAAATTATTTTTTTTTTCAAAAAATTATAAAATTGGATGAAAAATATGATTAGATTCAAGTTCAGAAAATATTTTTGATGCTTAAAGTTTGTGTGTTGATCTATTGTACTTTATTAGTTTTTAGTGAGACTGTTTGAAAATTCTTGAAAAAAAAAGGTTTTCTTTCTAGGAATTTTCAATTTATTTTATTCTCAGGAAAGTTCCTTCTTAGTTCTGAACACAGTAATTCAATTCCTAACCTTTGATGACCACTGATAATAGTTTTTCAATCTGGAAGAAATGGGAATAAAGCTTTAGTATGGTTATGTTACTCAATTCAAGTAAGGGAAAAAGGGAGATGCTATCTTGCAGCTTGTTCATTAGTGTTCCGGGTCATTTACAAAAAAATAAGTGCTTTAAATACTCCTCACTTGAGAATTAACAGCTGCATGTACTCCTTCCAATTGATTTCAAGGGGAGATGACTACCTTCTTATCCCTTGCCTTTCAGTCTCAAATTAATCTATAATAAAAAGCCCCATTAAAAATTGGAGGACCACCACTTTCGGTGGTTCTTCATTCACGCTAGTGTAGTGATTGTTAAGACTTTTTTTTTTCTTTTCTTTTTTTGGAGTTATTGTCATTGTTTTTCCTTTTACTTTTCCCTTCTTGTTTAAAGTGTTTTTACTTTTCACCTATCTACTTAGGCATAATAAAATGATATGCAAATAGTCCTTGATAATTTTGCTTTGTGATACTAATTATTGTGATGAATCGCAAACTAATATCAACATTCACCAGTTTCTTACTGGGTATACAGAAGGTCGGTTTGATTGTTGTTCGTGGCCATTGATACTGAAGCTAAAAGAATGGCCTCCATCTACTTCATTTGAACACTTGCCACGTCATGGTGATGAGTTTATTTGTTGCATGCCGTTTAAGGAATATACACATCCACACAAGGGTATTTTAAGCATTGCTTTCCAGTTGCCCAAAAAATCAAATATGGGTCCTAAGACTAATATTGCATATGGAGTTGCTCAGGAGCTTGGCCATGGAGACTCTATCACTAAGCTTCACTGTAACATGTCTGATGCGGTATGTTTGGTCTTGTTTGATGTGCATTGATAATAGTTTAATTTTGCATATTTATATCATTATTGGAAAGTATTATTATACTTATTTTGAGTTAATTCATGCATTTTATATTTGATTTTGGAATAATGCTGAATAATCAATTTTGTGCTTAATTGAATTTTATTGCATGAATTTGTCTTTTGTAGGAGAATGGAATTAAATAAGTGGATTTTTGCAAAAAAGAAAGCTAATGGACTTTACTTTTACAAGGGCCATGATGAAGTTAAAGAAGGCCAACCCAATTTAAGTCCAATTGGAGCAAGGAATCAAAGGAAATTTGCACCAAATCCAAGTCCAATTTGGATTTGGATTCCAGCCTGCACATCAGTTAGTATTTTTAGCATAACTTTTGACTCAGACGTCCAATCGAGATGATTCAAGTTGTGCTGGAAATTTAACTTCAAGGGCTACAACTTTGTAGTACCAAAAGTTCTAATTCTGAGGTTAAATGAGCCAAAATCATTTGTTAATTGTAGCCTAAAAATCTGGGATTTTCTCCAAACGGGAATTCAAACTTGTAATAGAATTCCTTGACCTATTTAAAGGCTCTTTAGGGCTAAATTCAGGGAGGCTAGCGTGACAGCTGGGGTCAGAACATATAGGTCGCGGCTACCTCTTTGGTTTTCTTACATGATAGTTAGTTTTAATAATTTGTCTAGTTTAATGTTTAGTATTTCATTCTTGTGTTTTATTTCTATTACTAGGAGTAGCTAAATTTATAATTGAGTTTGAGGATGAAACCTTGTTAAGGATTATCAGTATTATTTTCGTGATTTGATTTTTCCCACAATATTTGTTCTTTAATGATTTAAATTGTTCTTACTTCATATCAATTGACTAAAGATGAGATTCTAGATATGAGCTCAATCATATTTTTCTCATGATTTAGGATTTGTCTTAATTAGTTGAATGCTTGGTTTATTATTTCTTGATTTTAAAATTGGACATCTCTGGTGATTTGTTTGGCTATGAATACAATTGATGATTTGATTTTATACTTAGGAAGCGAAGAAGAGCATGCTTTAAATGTTTAAATAGAAGTTTTAATGATAATTGTGGGGCCCAATGATTTAAGGACCAAGCCCAATTGCTCCTGGAAAATCCGAAGGCCCAGTCCGAGGAGAGCTGTGGCCCAAGCTCTACCGTACAGAGCACAAAACAATTTTGGAAGGCAGCCGAAGACATTTTGGTCCTCGGCAGATCCTGAATCCCACCGAAATAAAGGGGTAAAACTGGTATAGGGACGAATTTGTAAGGAGATCCAAAATATCTTGGGGAAGTTATCCTTATTACCCTTCCAGATAAGACCCAACACATGACAGAGCCGTACTCTGCAGCCTTATCAACCATACCCAACAATTCTGGGATTAGACTGATGGGACAAATATCAGTCTTGTAAAGATTGACCCTACACGTGGACGAAGGACAATTAACACAGACGAGTATAAAAGAAGAAAGCAAGTAAATCTAAAAGAGATCCCATCCCCACCTCCGAAAAAGGAGGATCACATGGGGGAGAACATCTCAACAATACCGGACTTCACTGAAGAAAGTCCGTCGTTGGATAACCGGGGTTAGGCCCCAATGGTCCTCGGATCAACTCCGAGGAGTCCCATCCCATAGGGTGCGACGTCTTAGGGCTTAAATGTTCAGGCTCAACTCCTTTTTTCTACCTGAATTCCTCTAAAACCAGGATCGGACATCGCCCCGTGACCAGCGGCTAGTTTTTCAAACCCACTCTCTACAAATCATATTGTGAGGGATATTTCATGCGCGAGCCCAACATCCTTATTGGGCCACCAGAGAATTGTGTCCTTACAATTGGCGCCGTCTGTGGGAAAACTTGCGCGTTGGCGCAGGTGGCGGTGGAATCAACTCATTGGCAAGCAGAAATTTCTGGGATCTCCTCCGTCTCCGGCGACATATAGTTGTCACTCCGACGAAAGCTTCTGCTAGGGGCTACGCCTCGCAGTACTAAGGGCGCGGGCATCTCTAGGGGCTTCCAGCCTCGAGTCAACTTTCCCCGCCCTGGTGTAGGGGCTTATGGCCGAAGAAATAAATCAAGTAAAAAAAAAAAGAAAATCTTATAAGTTTTGGACAGAACCAAGGTCTTGCATGGTCCACGGACTCAAGCCTATGGGGAAACCAAGTACATAAAAAGATCGTAAGTTTTGGACAGAACCAAGGCCTTGCATGGTCCACGGACTCAAGCCTATGGGGAAACCAAGTACATAAAAAGATCATAAGTTTTGGACAGAACCAAGGCCTTGCATGGTCCTCGGATTCAAGCCTATGGGGAAACCAAGTACTCAAAAGAAAAATCACAAGTTTTGGACAGAACAAAGGCCTTGCATGGTCCTCGGACTCAAGCCTATGGGAAAACCAAGTACTCAAAAGAAAAATCACAAGTTTTGGACAGAACCAAGGCCTTGCGTGGTCCTCGGACTCAAGCATATGGGGAAACCAAGTTTACATAAAAAGATCATAAGTTTTGGATAGAACCAAGGCTTGCATGGTCCTCGGCTCAGCCTTGGGAAACCAAGTGACATTTAAAAAGATCGTAAAGTTTGGACAGAACCAATGCCTTGCATGGTCCTCGGACTCAAGCCTATGGGGGGGAAACCAAGTACATAAAAATCATAAGGTTGGACCAGAAACCAGGGCCTTGCATGCGTCTCGGAAGCTCAAGCCTATGGAAAACCAAGTACATAAAAAGATCGTAAGTTTGACAGAACCAAGGCCTTGCATGGTCCTCGGACTCAGGCCTATGGGGAAACCAAGTACATAAAAATCATAATTTGGACAGAAACAAGCCTTGCATTGCGTCCCGGGACTCAAGCCTATGGAACCAACCCATAAAAAAAAAAAAAAAAAAAAAAAAAAAAAAAAAAAAATACTATACAGAACCAAGGCCTTACATGGTCCTCGGACTCAGGCCTATGGGAAAACCAAGTACATAAAAAGATCGTAAGTTTTGGACAGAACCAAGGCCTTGCATGGTCCACGGACTCAAGCCTATGGGGAAACCAAGTACATAAAAGATCATAAGTTTTGGACAGAACCAAGGCCTTGCATGGTCCACGGACTCAAGCCTATGGGGAAACCAACCATAAAAAAAAAAAAAAACTACTATGGCATATAAACCTCAAAATCCATCCGAAGAGAACTTCTCGTTAATAGTTGGGTCAATCCTTTAATTGCACGGGTTCCCCGGTCTACCCTCAGATCCCCAGTGCCAAAGGGGCTAATACGATACGGCACAGTATGTTACCCCAAGGGCACGATCCAAATCCATCGCTGCTCGGCTGCCCTCTCGGATATTCGTCTAGCGTGCATCACGCAGCGCTCAGCAGCTATCTCGGTTAGTTCCATGAATTCAATCTATTGAGGATTACCATTGTTATACTTGATAATATTTGCGAGTTTAAACTAATAAGGGTTTGTATTAAAGTGTTCTTCCGCCCAGAATATTGTTAAAGGCAGGCTTAGACTTAACATTCAGACCCAAAGTGGTTGTTGCAAAAAAAAAAGGAGTATATATAAAGAAATAAACACATCTTTTATTAAAGCAAAAGAACAGTACAGTGTACAACAAAAGCTGAAACCAGCTTACATTAGAGTTAACTGCGTAAGCAAAAGAAAAGTACAAAAGAGTGAAGATGGTGCCGAGGAGATATCTCAGAGGAGAGGTTGGCTACTGTTCCAAGATGTCGTCTAAGGAAACTATTCCTCGACGCTTCTACATGCCCATAACTCAGGCAGCCAAAGAACCTGACCTCAGGCTAACACCATCTACGGAAAAGATGCAGGGAGCCAGAAGTTGGGAAGCCCCCGCAGAAATTTGCCTGCTACAAGGCAGACGGCGCTGATGGCGGAAATTCCTTCTTCGGGCATACCAAAAATCTGGCATGACCAGAACCTGCTTCGGATTTTGACTAAAAGAGGGAGAAACATCCTTTCCCCTCTCTCGAACTGAAATATTCTCTTGAGTCTACGCCTCCTTGGCCCGCACCTCACTATCTGGAGTCGCAGGAAGACACGATGCTTTCGTGGCGGAGAGAGCTCCTTTGCCCCAATCCTCGCCTCAAACATGATGTACTAAGAGAGGAGACTGAAGAATTCGTGTGAAAGTAATGCAACCTTCTCTCCTATTTATTTAAAAGATGAGGTGATGGCATTTAATTCACGCAGCGTCCCAAGGAACGCTACAGACAAAATGTCTCCGGCTCGATTTCCAATGCCGTCTGCAACCCTGAGATTAAAGGAGCCTCGTGAAGGCGCACCTCGAATACTGGGACGCCAAAAAGTACCGCGTGACCAAAGACTACAGAAATGCCTCTAAATCTGTGGGCCTAATAAATTCGCGGCCCAGGCCCGTTCTGCATGGAAGCCCACGGACTATGGCCCACACCAAGAAATAACCGTTACCGAGGACAACTTCCTGCTCGGCAACTTATGAGACACCTGAGGAAAGACAGGTGCAAAGGGAAAAAGGGAGGGCATAAAGTTTTGGACAGAACCAAGGCCTTGTATGGTCCTCGGACTCAAGCCTATGGGGAAACCAAGTACAAAAAGTTATTATTATTACAAGTTTTGGACAGAACCAAGGCCTTGTATGGTCCTCGGACTCAAGCCTATGGGGAAACCAAGTACAAAAATTATTATTATTACAAGTTTTGGACAGAACCAAGGCCTTGTATGGTCCTCGGACTCAAAGAAACCAAACTAGTTTTTTTGTATGGTCCTCGGACAAGCCTATGGGGTTACAAGTTTTGGACAGAACCAAGGCCTTGTATGGTCCTCGGACTCAAGCCTATGGGGAAACCAAGTACAAAAAATTATTATTACAAGTTTTGGACAGAACCAAGGTCTTGTATGGTCCTCGGACTCAAGCCTATGGGGAAACCAAGTACAAAAGTTATTATTATTACAAGTTTTGGACAGAACCAAGGCCTTGTATGGTCCTCGGACTCAAGCCTATGGGGAAACCAAGTACAAAAATTATTATTATTACAAGTTTTGGACAGAACCAAGGCCTTGTATGGTCCTCGGACTCAAGCCTATGGGGAAACCAAGTACAAAAAATTATTATTATTACAAGTTCTGGACATAACCAAGGCCTTGCATGGTCCTCGGACCCAAGCCAAGGTGGTAAGTACTACTTTTTATTGGTCTGCCTTATTGTGCCAAGCACTTCTATTAAGATTTTGGCAACCTCTTTTTATTATTAAGTATTTTGGTCTTAGTCGTCATTGATTTAGATGCGGTATTATTGAGCCGAGCAGCACTTGCAAATTTATAAAAACAAAGAGACAGAACATGCAAAGTGAAATAGAAACAACTTTTATTAATATGAAAAATTATTACAATGTACAAAAAGAGGCTTCAACAAGCCTATACAAAAGAGGGGTTGCCGAAGCAGTACTAACATCCACAGTACAGATAAGCAAACGATCAAGCGCCTTTTGAACTTGTCTTCAAAGTCTCTCCAATCTCTGCCTCAGTGTTGCTCATACTAAAAGAAGAACTCACTTCAAAGAAAAAAAAAGAACGAAGAAGAAGGAAATAGTAAGGAAGAAATCAATGAAGAAGATGGAGGACATGAGTAAGAGAAGGAGGAGAAGAAGAGTGGGAGAAATGAAAAGACAAAGAGAGGAGCAAAAGAGGGAGAAGGACAGCACCAAGGCGGAACTGGTGCTGGGAAGACTATAAGAGGAAGACGGAGGAGGGCACCAGTGAGCAAGGAAAGGGAGAAGCAGAAGCGCTTCGCCCTTGCCTCAACCCTGACTCCTAACACACCGGTGCCATGTTAGGTACGCTCGTGAGGAGCCGAGTGGTGCTGATATTGGGTGTTCTCGACTCAGTCACGCCAAGAGTTCGACATGACGAGCCCCTGCTTCGGATTTTGGCTGAAAGAGAGGCGGGACAGATCTTAAGTCTGCGCCACCCTTGCCCCGATCGAGCCATTTCAAGGTTTATCGGAACATGGTGTTTTGAGGAGGGGCATGGTTCCTTCATCGTTCGTTATGGTAGGCGTGTACTGATATGGCATATAACAAACGGGCTAAGCAGGCGCTAAAGGAGGTTACGGGTTTCAGATCTCAGAGGGAAGGAGAGGAGTCTGCACGAAAGTGACGGCCTCCTGCTTGCCTTCTTATAGGAAGGGCAGAATGGAGGGTATTAAATGCATTCAAGTTTCCCAAAGGAATCTGAAGAAAAAAGAGGCGTCCGTTCCATTTCCCCACCTTATCAGATGAGCCGCCAGACATAAATGAGCCTTGTAAAGGGGATTCATTAAGGGCGCGTCTGGGACAGCCAAGCGGCAGGAGTAGATCACGAGCAGATTAAACGGAATCCCTAGAAAACCGGCTAACCTCCTGGACAGGTGGAAAACCGCTCACATAAATGCGGGGTTGAACTAAACGAACCATATTAAGGGCCCGGGTTTGCCAAAACCCTCCCTTCCAACCCGGAAGTCGGATAGAAGGGTTCTGAGGGGCTATTGTGGGGCCCAATGATTTAAGGACCAAGCCCAATTGCTCCTGGAAAATCCGAAGGCCCAGTCCGAGGAGAGCTGTGGCCCAAGCTCTACCGTACAGAGCACAAAACAATTTTGGAAGGCAGCCGAGGACATTTTGGTCCTCGGCAGATCCTGAATCCCACCGAAATAAAGGGGTAAAACTGGTATAGGGACGAATTTGTAAGGAGATCCAAAATATCTTGGGGAAGTTATCCTTATTACCCTTCCAGATAAGACCCAACACATGACAGAGCCGTACTCTGCAGCCTTATCAACCATACCCAACAATTCTGGGATTAGACTGATGGGACAGATATCAGTCTTGTAAAGATTGACCCTACACGTGGACGAAGGACAATTAACACAGACGAGTATAAAAGAAGAAAGCAAGTAAATCTAAAGGGGATCCCATCCCCACCTCCGAAAAAGGAGGATCACATGGGGGAGAACATCTCAACAACACCGGACTTCACTGAAGAAAGTCCGTCGTTGGATAACCGGGGTTAGGCCCCAATGGTCCTCGGATCAACTCCGAGGAGTCCCATCCCATAGGGTGCGACGTCTTAGGGCTTAAATGTTCAGGCCCAACTCCTTTTTTCTACCTGAATTCCTCTAAAACCAGGATCGGACATCGCCCCATGACCAGCGGCTAGCTTTTCAAACCCACTCTCTACAAATCATATTGTGAGGGATCTTTCATGCGCGAGCCCAACATCCTTATTGGGCCACCAGAGAATTGTGTCCTTACAATAATATTTTCCATGGTAGCAAGATTGATTTCTAGATTATCATGTAGTGGTTGGGAAAAGTTAATGATCGTAAATATATGCTGATATGAATTAAAAAGGTAGATTCCAAAACCTTAATTCTTTACATCTCTTTACTTCTTTACATTATATCTTTTGCTTAGTTTAATTATTTGCTTAGTTTATTTAATTTCAAGGCAACCTATTTTTATTAAATTAGATTAGGATTAATTTGGTTAAAATTTGATTAATTTTCCTACGTTCATTCAAGTCCCTGTGGGTTTGACCTCGTTCTTGTCAAGCTATACTTCGGTACGGTTCGTACACTTGCGAGTACTTTAAAATTTCACAACATTGTTGAAGCTCTTGCTAATCAATTTGTTCTGTTTGTCAAAGGAAAATTTTTGTTTGGTTGAAGAGTACTGCATGAAAATGTCTATATGAGTTTGTATAGGTTAAAGGAAGTATATGTGAGGGCTAGACGAGTTTGGTAAGGATTGGCATTTGGTAAACACTGCATGGCCATTAATTACTGCTCATCACACATTTTACAGAAAATCTCTAGTACCTTCATGTTGACATAAAGCGATGGCTCACATTTTCTCCTTTGAAAGCCATTTTGACGAAAGCAGTCGTCAATCTTACTACAATTGGACATTGAGATCTTGTGTGGGAGGGATAGAGCTATTGGTGTTGGTGCAAAATATATGGACGATGCAGTTGAAGTTATGACTGAGGAAGGAGAAAAGTGATGAATTCTCCTATTGCACAACACATCAACATTGTGTATCAATAAGTTATGCAATTGAGCCTTGGCAAAGAAAAAAGAGTAGAAATGATCCACTTCGAAACAATTTTTTAGTTTGAGATTTTGAATGTTGTTAAAAAAAAAAAAAAAGTATTTTGGGTACTCCCTCTAAAATATTTTAGTTGGCAAGAGTTGACTTTTTTAGTTGGCTATGATGGAAGATATTTAGTCATTATCTTGTCAATTGGTGTATCAATGGCCTCTATATTTTGAATTTTGTGTAAAAAACACATATATTGGATACTTTACCATCTCTCTTGATATAGAACTTTTTAGTCATTAAGAACTTTGAAAAAAAAAATTAGTTTGAGTTTTAAATGTTGTGAAAAAACTCATGCATTTTGGTTCTCTCTTTATGTTGATACAGAACATTTTAGTTGTCAATAGTTGGCAAAAAAAAAAAAAAAAAAAAAATTAGTTGGCTGAGATGATAGATCTTTAGTCATCATCTTGTCAATTGGACTATCAATGGATATTTCATTACCTCATGTATTTATTAAAAAAATGTTACTAAAATTAAAATGTAGAAAGTTTAAGAAAAATAATAATTGAAAATTTTATTTTATTGATCTTAAATCCAAATCTAAATTTAGGTATCAAAACAATGGAATTTCAAATTCTTCATTGTATAAAAAGACCCAAACGAGGAATTTAAAAATCAATGGCTTTTTAAATCTATTAAATTTAAAATCAATGGGTTTCAAATCAAGCAAATAGACCTGTTGTGTAACATTTTTATTGTCATTTTGGTCTTGCAAATAGAGGTTTTAGGGGCTATTTTGGTCAATTTTAGATTTCAAGGGTCCTTCGGTCATTTTTTAGGTTCTAAGTGTATTTCAGTCATTTTTTAGGTTACAGGGCCATTTCGATCATTTTTAAGGTTTCAGTGTCATTTAGTTATTTTTTTGGTTTTAAGGGTGTTCTAGTAATTTTAAAGGGTTTCGAAGGTATTTTGGTCATTTTCAAGTGTTAGGGGGTTGTTGGTCACTGATTTAGGATTTGAGGGTATTTTGGTCATTTTTAGGTTTTAGGGGTTGTTGAGGGCCATTTGTGTAAGCCTAGACAGACAAAAAATCCCAATAATGAAAGCTACAAAGAATTGACAAGATAAATAGCAAAAAACCCATTAGGCCCAAGCGACAGGAATAATGGATCACAGGCCCAACAAATAAATAAATGGGTCTTGAAGAGGCAAGCGGGCTCAAAGAATCCAGGAAAGAAAGAAATAGCAGTGTATGAGGTAGAAAAGTGAGAAAGGGCTATCGTAGGCCCAAGGCAATGCAAACTAAGAGAATAAGGGGTTTATGGCAGGCCCATGAACCCCAAAGATAAGAATAAGGTTATTGGGCCGGGGAAGCGCAATGAAGTTAGTAAAAAGCCCATGAGAGTGTGGAATTAGCAAATGGGCCGAGGAAGCCCAAAGAAAGCAATCGGGCCATGGATGCCTAAAGGAAAGCCCAAAGGGACATAAGAGCCCATGAGTAAAAGCAAAACAGTGCCCATAACAGGCTACTGAGAAAAGGGATGAACGGCTGGCCCAAAAAGAGGTCCAGCAGGATTAAATCATTACGGCAGGAATAACAGTTCATCGCAGCAGGCGATAAAGAAAATCAAAAGTAGGCCAGAGAAATGTAAGGCCTATCATTATACGAAGCCTAGCTCCTGAATGGAGTGGGAAACCAAAGAAAAGCCCACATGAAGGGTCAGGAAACGCAGACAGAGAGTCTCTAGATCACGGCGGACGCATGAGCAGCAAGCAGACTCTTGGACATATCTGAAAGGGAAGCATGCGCAAGGCCCAGGCATCACCAGCCTGTACCCAGCCAATATAGGACATGGTGGGGCCATGGGCCAGAGGTAAAAGGTAAAGGGGGTATGGTTTGGTGGTGGGGAGAGGGGAAAAGGTCTATTTGCAGCTCCTGCCCAAAGCCCTTTTGGGAGGTACGTCCTGCTGGGATGACAGACCACCCAAAAGAGGCAAGTTTGAGGGGGAACCGTTGGGTGCATGCCTTGAGAGTGGAGAGAGAGAGCATTTATACCGTGGCAGGAAAGAAGTGCTACGATAGAGGGAGAAATGAAACCTGCCTCTGTCTGGCAAGAGTGAGTGGCACACACCTCTAGTGGTCGGCAAGTACGCCCAGACCAGACAGAGGCGGTTAAGGGGCAAAATGGTAAAACCTTGGTCACGGCAGGCACTATAAAAAGGCTCTTGCCGTGCCCTGTAAAGGGAATCGAAAAATAGAGTATTTTTACGGGGTGAAAAGAAAAACAGAGCAAGAAGAAAAGAAAAAAGATAAGAAAGAAAATAGAGAAGAAAAGAAAGGAAACTAAGGAAAAAGGAGAGTTAGTTCAATGGGCATGCACCAATAGATCGGTTTCCCTCTCTCCCCTTCAAATCTTACTTTCTTCCAAAACGTAAACAAGGAATCTTCCCTTTTGAGCAATAACCATTCAGGTCTGATTCCCTCAAAACCATTAATCCCTACAGCAGGATCTCTTTCCTGGGGGATTATTTGCATTGAGAAGAGACGTTTTCCTTTCTTTGGCTTTGTTCCGGCAGACTAAGCTTAAAACTTGATTTATACCCATTTGATTAGCTAGAATTATTTTCTTCATTTTTCTCTGTGATTGATATCATTATGACTGTAATCATGCTTTATTAGTAGGGAATACATAGCCATTTATTTAAATAGTCAGAATACTCTGTTTTTGGTTATTATTATATCTGCCTTCCGTAACTCGTCTGCATCAGTTCTGCTTGCCGTAAGTTTACTCCTGGCAGACAAGGCATAAGTTTGTGCACAAACCGGCCAAGTTGAGTTACAATTGGACCGACCACAACTCCCTTACTCAAAAATATTCGGGCCCATCACCGTAGGAGGCAGCCTAGCCCATTACCGCAGGAGGCAACCCAAGCCTAATACACCATACACAGAAAAGGCCCCTACATTAAATTGGAAGAGAAATTCTCAACCTTTGAGATAGAACACGCTCCAAGAAACGAAAATCGGTTTGCGGACGCGTTAGCCGCATTGGGTTTGCAAATAATCTTCAAAGGGAATAGCACTAATATAGAAGTCAGCAAGAGGGAAGAATCCATCATTGAAGTGTTGAAGGAAAAGTTCTGGGAGGAACAGTGCAAAGGGGATTGGCGAATCCCCATAAAAGAAACCTTGGTGAAAGGAGACGATGCAGCAGAACTGAAGATATTAAAAGACTATGCCTTGGTAAAAGAAGAGTTGTACTGCAGGATGCCAGGTGGGGTTTTATCCAGATGCGTGGGCCAGGAGGAAGCCCATAGAAAATTGAAAGAAATACACGACAAGACTTGCGGGTCTTGTAGGAAAGTCAGCCTTTACCGCAGACTCCAGAGGGCTGGCTTCTATTGGCCAAGCATGGGTAAAGACGCAGATCAAGTCCAAACCCAGTGTGGGACCTGCCAGCTTGCGGCAGACAGGGAGGAGAGTTATGCTGTGTTCATCAGCGAGGATTGGAGAAGCCCTTTCATGCAGTACCTAGCAGAAGGCGTCCTGCCACAAAGGCACAATGAAAGGTACAAGCTTAAGAGGTTGGCAACATGTTACTTCTTGCATAACACGGTCCTTTTCAAAAAAGGATATGATGGAGACCCTTTGAGGTATTTGGGTCTTGAAGAGGCTAAAGAAATGATAAAAGAAGTGCATTCAGGGGAATGTGGTGAACATCAGGGGAAGAAAAAGCTTTACATATGCCTGTTGCAGATGGGCTACTACTGGCCAACCATGAAGAAAGATGCGGCAGAATTTGTAAAGAAGTGTCACAATTGTCAGGTACAAGCCAACTTGATTCATACCCGTCCACAAGGCTTGTACAACATAGTCACCCCATAGCCCTTCCACACTTGGGGGTTAGATTTAGTAGGGCCAGTCAACCCGCCATCACGTGGGTACATATGGATATTGGTAGCTACAGAATATTTTACTAAGTGGGCGGAAGCAGTAACACTCCGCAAGGCCACTGGGGGAGCAGTAGCAAACTTCATCAAAGAAAATATAATTGTGAGGTTTGAGGTGCCCCACAAGATCATCAGTGACAATGGCACACCATTTTGTCAACAGTGATGTAAGGAGAATGCTAGAGTTCTACCAAGTCAAGCACCACAGGTCATCACCCTATTACCCTCAAGGGAACGGGTAGGCAGAGGCAACAAACAAAATTCTCATAAAGATCATCAGCAAGATGAGCCAAGAGTATGCGGGAGGATGGGCAATGCACCTGCCAAATGCTTTCTGGGCATATAGAAAATCACCTAAGTCAGCCACAGGCTTTTCGCCCTTTTCCTTAGTCTATGGAACTGAAGTAGTGAGTCCGGCAGAAATAATGACACCATCCCTAAGGGTTATGCAGATGCGAGAAAAAGAAAAAGAGGGAGAAGTCTTCGCTGCAAAAAGGTTTGAGGACCTGGAAGAACTTGATGAAAAGAGGGAAGAAGCCCAGGAACGCAGCCGGAGATACAGGCAGAAGATGACTGAAGCCTACGGCAGGATGACCAAGGAAAGAGTGTTTACGGAAGGAAAACTAGTGTTAAAAGTGGCAGACTACGTTAGACGAGGTCTAGCAGGACCATCCAAGTTTGCACCAAAATGGGAGGGACCCCTTGTGATAAGGGAAGCGCATCAAAGTGGGTATTACCGCCTAACTCAAATGGATGGCAGGGACTTGATGGATCCCATCAATGGAAAATGGCTGAAGCGTTATTTTGCTTAGAGAAGAAAGTTATGTGGTTGACCCCCTTTCCTTAGTCTTTTGTTTATGTTTCCTTTACCTTTTCTTTTTATTCCTCCAAGTGACTATGTCACAGAAGAAATTGTAATGTGCTTTCATGAGTATGCAATGAAAAAGTACAAAGTATTAGCATCATATCATAGCAATAGTAAAGAAAAAGTAGCAAAGTGTAGCATTATTACAAACCCAAACTGTGGCAAACACAAGCCAAGTAACTACGACAGGAAACATATAAGTGTTCTGTTTGATATAACAAAAACAGAGAAACAAAGAAAAGGAAAGGAAACGGTACCATCATCAATGAAGCCCAGAAATGAGACTTTGATCTCCAAAGCGACTGGGTCCACTAAGACCGGAAAGAAGACGCTCACGGCGACCCTCCAAATCAGCCACCTCTTTCTTCAAAAGCTCAATACGAGCATCTATGGCCTCGACGGCTGGTTGGGTTCTCCTCATGAAAAAGGTTCGGGCAATCTCACGTAGATGTTCAAGAATAAACTCCATGGCGAAACCCACACTGATGAGCTCCTGTATCACGGCCCTCCACTGCAGGATCCTCCCGGCAGAAACAGAGTCAATGAAGTTATGCTTGATGTCATTCAGCACACACCCCAGCATTTTCAAGAAATGCTCCCTAGAGGAACAACCAAGGTGAAACTCTTGCATAAAATTGCCGTGATGGCTGTAGATCATCACTAAGTGTGAGACGCAGTCCTCAGGGACTCGGAAGCCATAAAAGTCTACAGAAGGAGAACCAGAAGCCCAGAAGTCTGCCGGACCATCTGCCGGACCAAGGTCGTTAACCTCCGGCTGGTCAAAGCGGACAAAGAAAGATGCAGCATCATCTGGGACGGCGGCAGAACTACTACCCGCCTCAAACTGAGAAGGGATAGTAGGGGGTGGGCCTATCAAAAAAAAAAAAGGGAGGGGAATGCAAGGTAAAATAAAAAAAATGGCACGGGAAGAAAAGACTTGCAGAAAAAGAAGATGAAATAAGAAGAGAAAGAAAAATTGCCAAAGTTACCAGGAATGGGGGCTATGGGTGTAGCAGAAATAGGTACAGCAGGCATAGAAGAAACATGGGTAGTAGGTACGGCTGAAACAGGTACTGAAGGTGCAGCAAGAATAGGCGCTACAGGTGCGGCAGGAGCAGTCATTCCCACGCCTGCTGCAATTTCTGGCCCCTCAGAAGTTTCTGCAAGTGGGGAGATAAGTATGCAAATGAAACGTAAATACAAAAAGGAGATAAGGAGAAAGAAAGATACATACCCATGAAGTCAGGCTCGGGCGAAGCACTCCCCTCTTCATCAGAGTCGGAAATTCTCTTTTTCAGCACAGGTGCATCATCAAGATCCTTAAAAATGTCATCAGACCCCTCTGAGGATAAGTCCGAATCAGGGCCACGAGTAGCGAAGCCGGGAATGGAGGAAGGAGTAACAACAAGTGAGGCGCCACCCTTTGCAGCTTGGGAGATGGCTGCAAAAGGGTCACTAGTCGAAATCACAAGCGGCAGAACGGGAGAAGTGGTTTTGGTTTGAACAGCGGCAGGAGGAATGGCTCCCTCTGAAGGAGTGGGTCTCTCGGCAGGCAAAGGTGTAGTCTCACCAACTCCTTCAACATGAGTACCCTCTCTAGGTACCGGCTCGGCAGAAGGGGTGGGAGTTTTGGCAGGAGTCTTGTGTGCAGCAGTAGAAGGAGCAGGCGTTGCTAATACCGCCTCAGCCCCATCAAAAAAGCCTTCCATAGGTACACCCATGGAGGCGGAAATCTCCTCGGCAGTGGGGCGATATATGGACAGAGGCTCAGGCTCCTCCTAAAAAGAAAAATTTTTTATTAAGTAAAAAAAAAAAAAAAACAAAAGACCCGTGGCAGAGGCGTGCGAAAAAGAAAGAAGAGAGAAGTGGAGAAAAGGGACTCACCTCAGATTTAGGTTCATCAAGTAAAATGGGGCGGGTAACGGATGAATCTTCCTTATGCTTGGACTAAAAGAAAAGAAGCAGAGGAAATTAGCGAGTTAGTCACAGGAAGGTTAAGAAGTTTTGTTAAAGGAGAAAAAAGGGAGAAATAACTTACCCTCCGTTCAGCGGCAGACACGGGGTGAGGAGTAGTTTTTCTTTTGCTACCACGAGTTATGCTAGCTAAAGGAGCACCTGCAGGAGGCAATGGTGTGGCAGGCTTGGCTTTGCCGGCATACTTGGGTTTGGCAGGCGCTTTCTTGCTCGGTACAGAGATGTTAATTACCTTAACTCTTTTCTCCCAACCAGGGGGATAGTCACCAGCATGCCAGAACCATCCTTTCTTCTCTGCGTCCCATTCAAAGATGACTGACCAGCTTTATTTCCTAGCATACGCCAAAACAGATTTGGAAGGAAGCAGCAGGTGAGGGTTAACTGAGACAACCATACCTAGCACTTCAGGAGGAATAAGGGAGAAGCCACGGTTGCCCGCTAACTCAGTCACAAACGTATCCATCACTGCATGCCAGTAACTGTGCATGGGAAAAGTACAAGCACCCTCCCTTAATGAACCGGGAACTGTAATGGCACTGAAACGCTTCTTCCAAAACTCAAAGGCAGTGTGCCGCAGGAAAGGGCGAACTGACGTAGGAGATTCCATGAGGAAAGAAATGTCATCGGGGATGTCTTGATCCAACCCAAACTGCCTTCTCACCCGGTTGGCAGGACAATGAACAAACCTAATGCCTTCATTGGCTAGGTAAGGCAGCCATCCGGCATTGGTAGCAGTAAGATAGGTAATCCCAGTTTCATCAAAGCTAACCAATGGGGTAGTGGTCCCAATGGTGTCAACAAACGAACCCATGACAGAATCCGCACAAGTATAATCAGCACCCAAATTTCTATAGGCTCTTCAAGAGAAACCCACGGCCTCATCAAAAGATTCAACTATAGAATAGCTAATCGGCTTCAAACCAGACCAACGAAAAGCAAGCGGGAAATCAAATTCAAACCTGCCACAAAAGTCGGTAATCACCCCCGGACATGTCTGGTACTTCTCTCTGGCAAACCGAGCGGGTCTACATTTTGCCAAGTACTGAGCATAACGCTCAAACAACAGCTGTTGAAGAATGGTACAATGAACGGAAGAGGTGACAATGTGGCAGGACCCAGCCTGACTCTCATCACCACAGAGGATATCTAATTGAACATACAAGTGCCCCAGGAATATAGGAGCCAGCGGCAGGCTCACCCCAGCAGATATTTTGATAGCCAAACGAAAGTACAAAGGCTTTATGGCGTAGTGGGGGTGGGACCCAAAAACAAACTTGCAAAGCCAAAATGCAATAAAAGCCGCACGGTGGGCAGGAATAGAAAACTTAGAGGAAGAACTCACCCAGTAGGACAACTTGGCGTTTCCGGTCATCCTTTTCCTCAGTTCAACCTCAATGGCCTCTTCCTCAGGAGAAAGCTCTAGGGCGGCAGGATCGGCATCGTCGAGAATGGGCAAAAGCAACTGGTTAGCCACATCTTCGAGAGTCACGGTGAGTTCGCCGCACGAGAAAAAGAAGGTGTGGGTGGTGGTACACCATCGCCAGACCAAATGACGGAGGTTATAGAGGTCCCGGAAATTCGACAAGCAACGAGATGAGACTATAGCCTTCAAAACGCCAGCTCGTTGCAGCAAACCCATAAAACCCGTGTCGAAAAGCTCGCTGTCAACCCATTCCTTCCAACTCAAGGATGTGCCGGACCCAAATTCAAAATGAAGGGGTACAGGAAGCGAGATACCTTGGCAAATGGACAGATCGAGGATTGAAGATGCTAAAGGAGCCCAAGAAACGTTAGGGTTTCGCCGGACAAAGGCAAGCAATACACGACCCGGCGACGGCAGTACATAGTCACCAGGGATTTTTGGGAAGTGAGGATTGATTTCGTACCAAGGGTCGATTAAAGGAGCACATTCGCTGTTGGGGTCGCGCTGCGCCTCTTCCTCAACGGACCGCTCCGAATCGGAACTTTCCATCTCCTCGCCCACATCGAGAACGGCAGGAGAATCGGAAGCAATCACCTTCCCTTTATGGTGGGAAGAGCCTTGGCTTTTCACCGGCGACATGGTGAGGAGGTTTAGTCGAAGAAAATGGGTATGAGTGTTTGAAAGGAAGAAGGAGAGTAAGAGACAGAGAGTGTATGTTCTGGGAAAAGAAAGAGTTTGTGATTAAAGTGCAGAAGGATTCTTCCTTAAATACCCAGGTCATTAATAACAGCACGGAAAGAGGTGACGGGTCAGCCATCAGAAGGGAATGAAATTAATGAAGCGGCGGCTCTATTTTGAAAATAACTGCCAAACTAGAAAATCCGAAGAGACAACCTTGTTCGCGGCGGAAAGGAGAACATATGTATGTATAAGAAGGGGTTCACAGCTTAAAAAAGACCCGCGAAAAAAGAGAAGAAGAAAAAAAGATGAGAGAAGGGTAGAAACGCCTTTTCATTCACATATGAATCGCAGGAACGTTTCATATGTTTAGGGGGCTAAATGTTGAGGGCCATTTGTGGAAGCCCAGGCAGACAGAAAAGCCCAATAATGAGGGCTACAAAGAATTAACAAGATAAATAGCAAAAAACCCATTAGGCCTAAGCGGCAGGAATAATGGATCACAGGCCCAACAAATAAATAAATGGGTCTTGAAGAGGCAAGTGGGCTCAAAGAAGCCAGGAGAGAAAGAAATAGCAATCCATGGGCAGTGTATGAGGTAGAAAAGTGAGAAAGGGCCACCGCAGGCCCAAGGCAATGCAAACTAAGAGAGTAAGGGGTTTATGGCAGGCTCATAAACCCCAAAGATAAGAATAAGGTTATTGGGCTGGGGAAGCCCAATGAAGTTAGTAAAAAACCCATGAGAGTGTGGAATTAGCAAACGGGCCGAGGAAGCCCAAAGAAAGCAATCGGGTCATGGATGCCCAAAGGAAAGCCCAAAGGGATATAGGAGCCTATGAGTAAAAGCAAAACAGTGCCCATAACAGGCCACTAAGAAAAGGGATGAACGGCTGGCCCAAAAAGAGGTCCAGCAGGATTAAATCATTACGGCAAGAATAACAGTTCAACGCAGCAGGCGATAAAGAAAATCAAAAGTAGGCCAGAGAAATGTAAGGCCCATCATCATACGAAGCCCAGCTCTTGAATGGAGTGGGAAACCAAAGAAAAGCCCACATGAAGGGTCAGGAAATGCAGACGAAGAGTCTCCAGATCACGGCAGACGCATGAGCAGTAGGCAGACTCTTGGACATATCTGAAAGGAAAGCACGCGCAAGGCCCAGGCATCACTAGCCTGTACCCAGCCAATATAGGACATGGTGGGGCCATGGGCGAGAGGTAAGAGGTAAAGGGGGTATGGTTTGGTGGTGGGGAGAGGGGAAAATGTCTATTTACGGCTCCTGCCCAAAGCCCTTTTGGGGGGTACGTCCTGCTGGGATGACAAACCACCCAAAAGAGGCAAGTTTGAGGGGGAACCGTTGGATGCATGCCTTGAGAGTGGAGAGAGAGAGAGCATTTATACCGTGGCAGGAAAGAAGTGCTGCGGTAGAGGGAGAAATGAAACTTGCCTCTATCTGGCAAGAGTGAGTGGCACACACCTCTGGTGGTCGGCAAGTACGCCCAGACCAGACAGAGGCGGTTAAGGGGCAAAATGGTAAAACCTTGGTCACCGTAGGCACTATAAAAAGGCTCTTGCCGTGCCCTGTAAAGGGGATCGAAAAACAGAGTATTTTTACGGGGTGAAAAGAAAAACAGAGCAAGAAGAAAAGAAAAAAAGATTAGAAAGAAAACAGAAAAGAAAAGAAAGGAAACTAAGGAAAAAGGAGAGTTAGTTCAATGGGCATGCACCAATAGATCGGTTTCCCTCTCTCCCTCTTCAAATCTTACTTTCTTCCAAAACGTAAACAAGGACTCTTCCCTTTTGGGCAATAACCATTCAGGTCCGACTCCCTCAAAGTCATTAATCCCTACGGCAGGATCTCTTTCCTAGGGGATTATTTGCATTGAGAAGAGGCGTTCTCCCCTCTTTGGCTTTATTCCGGCAGACTAAGCTTAAAACTTGATTTATGCCCATTTGATTAGCTAGAATTATTTTCTTCATCTTTCTCTGTGATTGATATCATTATGACTGTAATCATGCTTTATTAGTAGGGAATACATAGCCATTTATTTAAATAGTCAGAATACTCTGTTTTTGGTTATTATTATATCTGCCTGCTGTAACTCGTCTGCAGCAGTTCTGCTTGCCGTAAGTTTACTCCTAGCAGACAAGGCATAAGTTTGTGCACAAACCGGCCCAAGTTGAGTTACAATTAGACCGGCCCGAACTCCCTTACTCAAAAATATTGGGGCCCATCACCGCAAGAGGCAGCCCAGCCCATTACCGCAGGAGGCAGCCCAAACCCAATACACCATACACAGAAAAGGCCCCTACAGGGGTATTTTAGTAATTTTTAAGTTTTAGGGGGCATTACGGTCATTTTTTATATTCTAAGGGTATTTTAGTCATTTTTTAGGTTTCAAGGTCATTTCAGTCATTTTATAGGTTCTAAGGGTATTTTGGTAATTTTAGATGGACTTGGGGGTATTTTGGTCAATTTTTAGGTTTCAAGGGTATTTTAGTCATTTATAAAGGTTCCGGGGTCATTTCAGTTATTTTTTAGGTACTAAGGGTATTTTAGTCATTTTTAAGTTTCTAAGGGTATTTTTGATATTCTCTAGGTATAGGGGCATTACAGTCATTTTCTTTTTATTCAAGGGTATTTTGAGAATTTTTTAGGTTTCTTGTTTATTTCGATCATTTTTTTTTAATGTTTTGGGGTAATTTCAATCATTTTTTAGATTCTAAGGGTCTTTTGATCATTTTTTTTAGGTTCTAAAAATATTTTGTTCATTTTTTAGGTTCAAAGGGTATTCTGGTAATTGTTGAGGTTTTCGGGGGTATTTCTGTCATTTTAAATTTTTATGAGGTATTTTGGTTATTTTATAGGTTTCAAGGGCATTTCAAAATTTTTTAAAGTTTCATAGTCATTTCGGTCATTTTTGGGACTCTGTAGGTATTTTGGTCATTTTTTAGGTTTAAGGTGCATTATGGTTATTTTTTAGGTTCTAAGGGCATCATAGTCACTTTTTAAGTTGCAAGATAATTTCAGTCATTGTGTAGGTTTCATAGTCATTTAGGTCATTTTTTAGTATCTAAGGGTATTTCGATTATTATTTAGGTTTAAAGGGTATTTTAGTCATTTTTTAGCTTTTAGGGTTATTTTGGGGTAATTTTTGAGAGTTTCAGGGTAATTTTGATCATTTTTAAGTGTTAGGATGCGTTTTGGTAATTTTAGTATATTTAAGGGTATTTCTAAAATTTTAGAGGTTTCAAGAATATTTTTGTTATATATATTCGTCGATTATTAGGTAATTTGGTGAGGTTGGGTTGGGTTGGGTTGGGTTGACTGCACTTATTTGTAATGTTGGTTCTACTTAATGTAACGATAGAACTATCAAATGTGAGTGAAAAATAAGAGAAACATTGAATGTGACAAAGGTATGGTCAAATGTGATGTTGGTACTACCTAATGTGATGATGAAATTGTCAAATGTGAGAAAAAAAATAAGAGTACAACCAAATGTGGTAAAAGTATAGTCATATGTAATGTTAGTACTACTTAATGTAACAATGAAACCATCAAATGTGAGAAAAAAAATAAAGGAACTACCAAATATGACAAAAGTACAGTTATATGTGATGTTGGTACTGCCCAATGTGACAATGGAATTATCAAATGTGATAAAAAAAAATTTTAAGTATCACCAAATGAGAGAAAAGTAAGGTCA
The DNA here is from genome assembly GCF_001633185.2 of Quercus lobata. Taxonomy (NCBI): domain Eukaryota; kingdom Viridiplantae; phylum Streptophyta; class Magnoliopsida; order Fagales; family Fagaceae; genus Quercus; species Quercus lobata. The sequence goes on along the minus strand of NC_044907.1, from coordinate 58,233,682 downwards.
AATATGATATTGATACTGCTTAATTTGACAATGAAACCATCAAATATGTGAAAAAAAAGAAAAAAGAAAAAAGAAAAAAAAGGAAACCACCAAATGTGACAAAAGAACTGTTACATGTGATGTTGGAACTGCACAATGTGAGGATGAAACCTTCAAATGTGAGAAAAAAATAAGGGAACCACCAAATATGACAAAAGAACTATCACATATGATGTTGGAACTGCACAATATAAGGATGAAACTGTCAAATGTGAGAAAAAAATAAGGGTACCATCAAATGTGACAAAAAAAAGGTCACATGTGATGTTGGAACTGCACAATGTGAGAATGAAACCGTCAAATGTAAGAAAAAACAACGGAATTGTCAAATGTAACAAAAGAACCGTTACATGTGATGTTAGAACTATTGTACAATATGAGAATGAGACCGTCAAATGTGATGTTTTGTTAATCTAATATAGCAAATTGACTACTAGTAGGTACCATACCTCCAAAAAAAAGTACAGTAAAATTACTTGGCTTATATATATATATATATATATATATATATATTGGGGAAATAATTTGGCTCAACCTTATTGGCTGCTCTTTCCTAGTCATAGTAGGTTCTTGAAGGGTATAGTAGGTGACTACAACAGCTGAGACTAGCTAATTAGAATCCACTATGTCTTTTAGGAAGAAAAATATGTAAGGCAAAATACTTGGACCACAGACAGCATAAGACCTTATCTTGGATGAAAACTTCATGTACAAGACCTCATCCTAATCCATGACCGTGAGGTGCTACTAGCATTCCTTGCCCACTTTGTAGTATGCATGAGTTAAGCTTATGCAAAAAATCTGAAATGAACCAACTCATACCCTCCAAACCACATTTTCTCAATTTCTTCCATATATCAAATAGGTTTAGGCCACGGTTAAAAAATAAAATAAAATACATGGATTAGGCTCACAAGAAAGTTGAGCTCGGCCAAATCAGGCTTGTAGATGTAGTGAAAAAGACAATCAACAACGGCCTAATCCACCACTGAACCCACCATTACCAAGGCCTCTGGTTGCCTTGCTTCCTTTAAATACTTGAGTGACTTGGTGATACTTTTTCTTCCTTGTAAAAATGTCTTAATTAAGCTCATTGTGGATGTCAACTAATAGAGAAAAAAAATTTTGTGAAAAAAAAAAATTTGATTTTTATCTTCACAAAATTGTATAATGTCAAAAGGCTTCAATGAGTATGCGAGTTGCTAAATATATTCTACGGCCTACAAAGTCTTAGAACTAGGGATGGCAAAATAGGCCCGACCCGCGGGTACCCGGTCCGACCCGACCCTAATGGGGCGGGTTTTACCCGATCCGTGAAGCAAATGGAGCGGGTTTGGGTTTTAACAAAATACTCGAAACGGGTTTGGGCATTATGCAAACCCAACCCGGACCCGACCCGTATACATATATAATATTAAAAAAAAAATTTAAAACCCCTTACCCTAGATATAAATATACTCTAAACTCTGTAACACCTAGTCTCACACGCCGCCTCTCCTTCTTCATCTCTCAGCTCAACTTTCTCACTCACACGCTGCTCTTCATCTCTCAACTCTCTCACTCACATGGCCACAAGCAGTCAAGCCCAGCTCTTTGACTCTCTCATCGTTCTTCGTTTCGTCCTCGCGAATCTCGCACAGCCCTAAGCCCTCTCATCCTCCTCACCCATCTCGCACCGATTCCTTGCCAGTTAGCCACCCTTTCACGGCCTCGCTCAGCTTCACTCTCACGGCCTCACTCCACCTTTCTCTATTTTTATTTTTATTTTTATTTTTTTTTTCTGGGTCCTCACCGATCTCACATAGCCTTGAGCTCTCTCATCCTCATCACCCATCTCACATCGATTCCTTGCCAGTCAGCCACCCCCTCACGGCCTTGCTCAGCTTCACTCTTACGGCCTCGCTCCACCTTTTTTTTTTTTTTTTTTTTTTTTTTTTTTTTTTTTGGGTTCAGTTTGTCCATGTGAGTTTGTGTTTGTGTTTATGATCTCTATGATTGTGCTTATGTTAGTGCTTATGTTTGTGTTAGGTTTGTGATTTTGAAAAGGAAAATTATAAATATGAAAGTTGTGTTTGTGATTTGTGTTTACGTTTGTGTTTGTGTATGGGATTTTGAGTCAGAAAATGATAAACCTAAGATTTGTGTGTTTGTAATTTGTATTTCTGGTTTTGGGACATGACGGGACGGGGCCCGCGGGGCCCAATGGGGCAAGTTTGGGATGAAAAAAATAACCTGCTTATAAAACGGGCCGAGTTCAGGTCACGAAGGCAGACCCGCAGGTCGGATATAGAAAAACCCGCCCCAAACCCCACCCGTTGCCATTCCTACTTAGAACTCACAAAGTCATCTCCATATTCTACGGCCTTGACGGCAGAGTATGCGTGTTGCAGGTTTAAATATCATTTGTAAATAAATTTTCCCCTAGTCTGAAATGCTGCTGAGCGCTGTCATTCCTATATACATGTATATGTTTGATGCCTCACAATGACAAAAATTGGTGCAAGCAAACCTCGAGCAACACTTTCTTTTCCTTGTAAAATTTTTTTAATGCTAGAAATGTGTGTAACAAAGTTGATTTTGAATCTGATCATTTCCAAAATCATTTCCTTCACATACGTACACAGTAAGTATTTATATCTGAATTAGGACACAAAAATCATTTACCTTTTGCTACAAAAGTAGCCATACCAATCCAGAAAACTCAAGAGAGTAAAAATTAAAAACATTATCAGAATCTCTAAATGTTTTTTCCCCCAAAAATGAAATGAAGAGAAAGATAAAATATTTGAATGTAGCCGATGGTTCAGAATGGTCCAAAACAAAAGCTTTTTGGGCATCCTACGATTCGGCATATAACTGTGCGAAGGAATTAGTATTTGTGTTAGAGAGAGATTTACCCCTCTCTGCTGGGACCTTCGCATAATAATAATAATAATACATTTCAATTGTAATGTATGAAAATTAGATCTAAAAATAAAACCGAGCCCATAACAGAAAAAAATAAAATATTGGGCTCGGCGATCTGCTTTCAATACAATTTTCGAAGGCAAACTTGGATAAGAGTGCATCGATTTTGTATGGCGCTCCCTCCATAGGTCCCTCGGTAATTTTAAAAAGCAAAAAATTAAATTAAGTTAAATTGAAGATGCTCAGTGAATACGAACCAGAATATAATTCATCTTGCTTGATGCTTTATGATTATAACAAATCAACCAGCAAGCAATCGATTTGTATTACTCTTCATCGCATCTATTGCAACAAAACAAAGAGAGCATTTGCAGAACCCTAATTTCTAAGACCCTGTAGTGTAGATGTGTTTGTAGTTGTGAAGATGGCTGACTATATATAGCGATACAATGGAGCTCTGATGCACCTAAACCGTAGGATGAAGTCACGAGTTTTTTTTTCAGATCTAATGGTCTACCGTTGCACGAAAAAGAGTAATTTGTTTTAAATATAAATTTAGGGTTAAAACAAAAATTTATAATATACTCCATTTGCCCACTACCTCGCATTTGGCTCACCAAAATCTGTAATGACCCATGTGCCCAGAGGTATCGGATTGTTTTTGTAATTCTAGTTTTATTAATTTGTTTACTTTCCCTTTTCCTACTTAAAAATGAAAAAAGTGGTTTAACAATGGTTCATTAAGGGGGTGTTTTTAAGTCATTTGTTAATAGATCATTTAAAAAAAAAAAAATTAATATCACTTTTATAAAAAAATATAAAAAGTTGTCATAAAATCAATTACCCTTTTTTCTTTTCTAATAAAAAATTTCTATTTTTTTTTTTCTAAATCAATACTCTTAGAGCATTTGTTAACTTATCCCTTTAACAATTAAAGACATTCAATAAAACAAGACGAGAAGTTTTATTGTTTATTGTTAATCCTGGGTCATATGCTATTATATTTGTAAAATACATCTTATTTAAATCTAAAAAGCTTGGTCTAGTGATTTACAAGACTCATATATGAGGTCTTGAGTTCATCTCCTATCGAGCCTTAAGAGCCTTATAACTCAACAAGTTGGCAATTCTTGATGTCTCCAATGGAGACATTTAGGGTTGTGAGGGCATTTTTTTTGTTCACCTCGGGAAGCCAAGACCGAGACTCGACTTTGGGCTTAAAATATGGCCCAAAGGCTATCGGTAAAGTGTGAAAGACTCATTTTGCTCAAGGTATGAGTTGTATCCAACAAAGATTATAATAAAGCCCAAAAATACCCCTTGCAAAGATAAGTTAGCACAAAGGATGACCCATTACAAAAAGTGCTTAAATAATAGTTCAGCGGTAAATAGGAGAAACTTCTAGTGTAGATGTTTGGAAAATTAATAAATGTATCCGCATAGTAAAAAATTATGCATTTCTTCCATATTCGGTTCATATAAAAGTGGGCCCATTATAACAAGTACACAAGTGGAAAATGGTCTAGCAATGAATATGACAGACCTCTAGCGGTAACATCTGATTAGTTAATAAATATGTTTACATGATAAAAATCATATATTTTCCTTATTATTATTAAGTCAACATGAGGGAAAACTTTTATAGTATCCAAGACATTATGGCCTTCATTATAATAGCAATAAACAAGGATTAAAGGCTTCATAATTACAAGTAAAAGAGGAAAAAATATGATGGAATAAAGGCATAGAAAAAGTGTCCATCTAGTGTAGCCAATGTTTAAACAAGATTTCTATGTGCCATATTATGCCCATAATGATGAATATATGTGTATAGTAAGTGGTGGGAGTGACTTTATGGAAAGTATGAGTGAATATATGGAAATATGAAAGATGAAGTGGTGTTTGGCTATTTTCGGGAATGGTGTAAAGAGGAGTTGTTTATGACTATTTTAAGGTGTTGGGATTTTTTGAGGAGATGAAATGGGATGTTTATGGGTAAGTGTACATGGATATTTATGGATCAAAAGCTGATTTATGAACTAAAGGACTGATTTATAAGTTGAAAATAACATGATGGGTGAGGAATTTTATAAGGAGAGCTTGTCTCTTTGATGAATTGACGGTAGTTTCTTTCATAGTGAAGCTTAAGGGATTGATTAGCAAAATTTAGAAGGGACCAGGTTTGACAGCAACAAAATCTCAGAATATTTCCTCTGAGATTTAATCCAAAATGGTGAGACTTGCTTTTAGAGTGCTTTGCTTATTTGGGTAATGAAGTTGGAGGCTGAGATACTCCTAATCTAGGCATTAAATGCTGGGACTTGGAGATTAATTTCATCCAATAGGATTAGAGCAAGTACGAGGACTAGAGATCTTGCTTGCTGCAATTAGAATTAGAGCTCAAGAGGGTTGGTTGACACTCCAAGCCAGGTGTCAACCATTGATGCCTCTGCTGGAACTTTTGCTGGACACACCCTTATGCCCTCTAAACCACTTTTCCCAAAATTTTCCCTTTAAGGATTCATGGGCTTAGTTCATGTATCAATTACATACATTTTTAGTAATAAAATAAACTATTTAGTTGAGGATTTCATGAGCTTGGAGGTTATGGCTTCCTTGAGTTGTGACCAAAACTTGGAGAAGAAGGGTATTTATTACCCATTAGCTTTTAGGTGTCAGCCTAGCCTCTAGTACTATTCATGTCAGAATTAGAAGTGGCAGAGAGGCTGATGGGATAGATGGCCAGCTCCTAGTTTGGTTTGGAAGCTTGGTTTCTTCTTGGAGTGATCTCCAGTGGAAGGCAGAACTGAAGGGAGTTATCTAATTGGGTCAATTTGCACGCTTGAGCTGTTTTGGCTGAGATTTCATGTTGGGCTTGGCTATGAGGGCTGAGTATTTTGGTGGGCCTCTAACTTGGTAGTTCTCTCCAATTGGGCCTATCCTTTTACTTTCTCTTTGTGAGTCCTACAAAATAGACAGAGCTACCATACATTGTTATGGATTTTTATTCCACATGGGTTTTAGTTGTTAGTAAAAATGAAATGTATTCATGAGCTTTAATAAATATTTGTTATAGGTTTTAGGTATTAATTTCCATACGTTTTAAATAATAAGTTGTATAGTTTCTCATAATTTTTGACATGGATTATTTTGTAAATGATATTTTCTTTAGAGCTTTTAAATAATGACCTCCAATGTTTCTTGTGAATATTATTTACCATGGGTTTTAAATAGAGGCAATATCCATGGGTTTCAAATAAAATATGGTAACAACCACTATAGTTGAATTATGTGATATTCTCATGGGTTTTTCTATAGATAATTTTAATATGCTTGTAAGGTGAATAATTATTGTAGGGATCTGGTTTAAACTCCTAGCCTAAAAGGTATATGGACTTAGGCTCAAAAAGCCCAAAATAATAAATTTGTAGAGAATGAGTTGGAAAATTGGGTTTTAATGAATTAAGCAACAAATAAACAGATCTTGATAACAAAGAAAGGAAGATAATAAATTTACACTAAGGAAAAATATCCTTGGCAATGTCCGAGGAGACTGATTCCTATAAATTTCTCTTGAAACTCTATTACAATTTTGATTCCTAATTGCTATAATATTTCTCTTCTTTTTTTCGATCCCCTCCTCATAGAGGGTCTTTTATATTATATAACTCCCTTTGGGCCATCTTGACCCTACACTTGTTGATTATTTGAGCCTTACTTAAGTGTTTGTCCCATTAGACACCCTTTTTGGCTTTCTGTGAGTTGTGGTAGCCAAGACAACACTGTTCAGGGGTCTTCTCCATATAAATGCAGCCAGAAAGTTAGCTGCAGAGCATTTAATGTGGTGTTAGCAGCTTTCCTTTAGATATTTCTGAGCTCCCAGCCTTCTGGTACACTCGAGATACACGTCCCTACCACTGGAGCCTCCTAGAAGGTTACCTTGAACCTTTAGGATACACATTTGAGTCGTGCTTAACCTATCCGAGAAAACATTTCTCCTCGGACCACCCTTCCGTTTGTATCTTACTCATTAGATTCCAAGCTTGATCCATCCAACATCATTCATTTGTTCTCGGGTCACTCTACTCTCGGCCAAGGCCCAAGGCCCAATATACCATTTGGGCCTTTAACCCTACAATTACCATGAGTTTTGAAAATAAATATTATGAATTTTTTGATATAAAATAAATAGTGACCATGGGTTCTTATATAAATTCCATAGGTTTATAATATGGCATGAAATAAATAAATGTCATGGGTTTAAGATAAATAATCATAATTCTCCATGGGCTTTATTATTAGCAACACAAATTCAAAATTCTTCATGGGCTTTATATATATTTGCCATGGATTTTGGAAAAATGAATAGTGTTACGTAACATAAATGGTTACCATGGGTTTTATATGATAGATTTCATGGGCTTGTAATATTATAGAAATAGGTTTAAGAACTTAAAACATTATTCATCATTGGACTTTAAGTGAAATACTTATGATATAGTATTTTGCCAAATATTGATAACCTTAGACTTTTGACTAAATAGTGCCAAGTAGCTAGTTAGGGCTTTTAATAGTGCCAACATAAAATGAGGTTTTGATATTGCCAATGAAAATTGGGCTTTTAAAATATTGCCATGTATAAGTATTCTTGGGTTTTAAATAGAATAGGATGTGTGCATTGGGCTCATAGTGCCGGTTTTGGGTTTAGCTAAATAATGATAATAAAATTTGATAAGATATGAGTTTTTGGGCTTTTGTGATGGTTTATATCATGACCCAATTTAGATAATGAGATAGGAAATATTTTTGGGCCAATGGGATGAGAAATATTCATGGAGGCCAAATAATTTATGGGTGATATATTGGTATTTTTTGGTGAATAAATAAATGTGATTAAATAGGATTGGGGCAAGTGGCATGAGTAAAAAAAATTGTACCTCAACATTTATGGTCCGTTTGGTTGGAGGGGTGGAAAAGTGGAAGAATAGAAAATGATGGGAGGATGGAAAAGTGGAAGGATAGAAAAGATTTTAATTTCTCTTATTTTTGTTTGGTTAGGAGTGGAAAAGTGGAGGGATGAAAAAAGTGATTTGTATAAATTTACTCATACATCCTTGTTAAAAAAAATGATGGTCAATTAAAACAAAAAAGTGACCAAAAAAAAAAAAAAAGCAACCACCCAATTTATTGAAAAATAAAAATCATGTTCCAAAAAAAAATCATGTCTAGTTAAACCAAAAAAAAAAAAAGAAGAAGAAGAAAAATAAAACAACTATACACCCATAGCAAAAAAAGAAAAAAAGAAAAAAAAGAAAGAAAAAAGAAAAAAAAGAGGCAACATCTTGGAAAGAAAAGAAAAGAAAAAAGAAAAAAAAGGGCAACGTGCCCACCCACAGCCCAGGAAATCAAAAAATGAAAAAAAAAAAGCAACGTCTAGTTGTCCAGGAAAGAAAAGAAAAAAAGAAAAAAGAAAAGAAAGAGGCAATGTGCCCAGCACACACACACCAAAAAGAAGAAGAAGAAGAAGAAGAAGAAGAAGAAAGGAATTAGACATGGGCATTTTTGTCCATTAACCAGCCTCATTTTCTCTCTTTAGTTTTCTTTTCATTTTGAGGAGAAAACTTTTTGGTGAGCCCGAGGAGAAAATACCTGGGCCCCATAATTTATTTTCCTGCCTCCCCACCTAACCAAACATACTCAAAAAGTTTTTTTTTTCCCCATTTTCTCTCCAAAGTTTTTCATCCACCCTATTTCACCTCTAAACAAACACACCTTTAGCCCCCCAAGTATATGTGATCAGCTTGCCTTTGGTCACACATACAATGAATGAGTCCACAAACTTGTGTTGCATGGGTTGAAAGAGAGAGATGGTGAGCTTGAAAGAGAGAGCTTTTTCCTCTTTTTCTAAGAGTGAGAGAACCCTTTTATCTCCTCCCTAACTTCTATCATCCTCTTTTTTTGATACAATTCTTTTTTATTGAGCTTTTCTTTTACATTTATAGTTGATAGAGATAATTTTGTTGTTGGTGGAACTAAAGTTGCTGGCAAGGAGGTTAAAGAGATTGAGCCTCTTTTGCCACTACATGATCTATGGTGTTGTTATTTCCATTATTTCAGCAGTAATTGAGAAGGATAATCCAATTAGTGCACCTCTGAAGTAGGTGCTAAGAAGAGATATTCTAGTCATGAAATTGCATGGGCTCGAGCCGTTGCTGATGTTTTGTATCCAATGGTAAGAGCTTCTGTCAACCCCAATTTTATTTATGGGTCTTTGTGAGCCCATTAATGACTAACCTAATTGAATAAGCTGAGAAATTGATAATAAAGCGTTTTACTGACCACATCATAAGGCCAATATCTTTGGTGATGTGATATTGTTCCATTGTCAGATTATATATCATGATCTGATATGCCACTGGGATCTAGAGATGCTGAATTTAATAGTTGTCTGGTTCATGGAGGACATATCTAGATGAGTAGATGTAGACATCGTATTTTGTACCCCTTACAACTCGGGTCCCCATTCCCCAATGATGCTCAAACTCTGTTAAGGTACATTTTTTTTTTTTTACACCTAATTTTATTAAAGTACCACCTATTTATTTTCAAACACCATTGATAAGTTATTGAGCTTTCAAAAATATTTTTTGCCCTATTATTATGTTAACCACAAATGTTTCATATTTTATTATCTAAATTAGGTCATGATATAAACTATCACAAAAAAGCTCAAAAACTAATATCTTATCTAATTTCATTATCATTATTTTACTAAACCCAAAACCAGCCCTACAAGCCCATTGCCAACTTGGCAAAATACTATATCATAAGTATTTCACTTAAAGTCCAATGATTAACAATGTTTTAAGAACATTACTACAATATTACAAGCCTATGAAATCTATCTTATAAAACCCATGGTAACCATTTAGGTTACGTGATGCTATTCATTTTTCCAAAACTCATGGCAAACATATATCAAACCCATGGAGAATTATGAATTTGTGTTACTAATATAAAAACCCACGGAAAGTTATGATTTATCTTAAACCCATAATATTTATTTATTTCATACCATATTATAAACCCATGGTAACTATTTATGTTATGTAAACATGGTTGTCAAAATCGTGATCTGGATTGTAAAATCGCATAATTTTACGATCCCACCTCATCAAAAAGTTTAAAATCGTAGTAAGATTGCGAAAATGGTAGGATCATATGTAGGATCGTGTAGGATCGCATAGGATCGTAGGATTGTATGGGATCCTACCGATCCTACCATTTGGCTTGATTTTTTTTTTTTTTTAAGTGGGATTCATTTGGGTAAGATAATCCACCTAAACCCACAAGCCCAACAGGTTATCAGAAGCCCAATAATAAATTGAAGTCCCAAATTTACCCCTATGTCAACATAAAATCTCAAAAAAACCTATAGTACTTAAGTTTAACGTTTTAAAAAACAAAGCCTAAAATATTTAGATGATGAAATGGGATATGACAATGACAGTGATTAGATTAGAAGAACCTTAGAATGTGAATTCTCTTTTGGATTTCATATTTGTGATTAGCTAGTTTACCGTAAATTGAGATCTTTCGGATTACATATTGTAAATTTGTGGTTAGCTAGTTTTTATATGCTAACTAGCCTAACTTATTTTGGATTTGGAACTTAGAATTTGGAAAACATTTTCCATATGTATAGATAATATTTTGGTACTTAGTTGCTAATTAAACATATACTAAACTTTTTAGACACATTATGTCAAAAGTTAAATATATTTTGTTTCGTTAGAATGACATAAGCATAATGTAGTGTGTGCAAATTACATTTTATGATGCAATTTTTTTTTTAATGGATGGATTCATATTTTAAGTGATCATATAACATACAAAGTCACCATCAATAGGTTTTTTGCTTAAAATCTGAAAATAGGTAGGATCTTACGATCCACAATCCGATCCTACGATCCATAATCCTATCTACCTCCCATGATCTTACGTAGGATCTCGATTTTGACAACCTTGTACGTAACACTATTCATTTTTCCAAAACTCATGGCAAACATATATGAAGGCTAAGGAGAATTATGAATTTGTGTTACTAATATAAAAGCACATGGAAAGTTATGATTATTTATTTTAGACCTATGACATTTATTTATTTCAACCATAATATAAACTCATGGAATTTATATGATAAGAACCCATGGTCACTATTTATATCACAATATTAATAATATTTATTTCCAAAACTCATGGTAATTATTCACCATACAAGCCCATTATGATTATCTATAGAAAAACCCATGAGAATATCACATTATTCCACTATATTGGTTGAAACCCATGAATATTGTCTCTATTTAAAACCCATGATAAATATTATTCTCAAGAAATATTGGAGGTCATTATTTAAAAGTCCCAAAGAAAATATCATTTACAAAATAATCCATGGCAAAAGTTATGAGAAACTATTCAAATTATTATTTAAAGCCCATGGAAATTAATACCTAAAATCTATCATAAATATTTATTAGAGCTCATGAATACATTTCAATTTTAATAACAACTAAAGCCCACATGGAATAAAAATCCATGGCAATATATAGTAGTTTTGTCCATTTTGTAGGGCTTGCAATGAGAAAGCAAAAGGATAGGCCCAAGTGAGAGAACCACCAAGTCATAGGCCCACTAAAGTACTCAGCCCTTATGGCCAAGCCCAACATGAAGTCTCAGCCAAAATAGCCCATGTGTGCAAACTGACCTAGCTAGAGAACTCCATTCAGTTCTGCCTTCTGCTAGAGGTCACCTCAAGAAGCAACTAATCTCCCAAACCAGATTAGGAGCTAGCCACTTGTCCTAGCAACCTCTCTGCCACTACCAATCATGATCTTAACAACACTAGAGGCTGGGCTGACACCTAAAAGCTAATGGGCAATAAATACCCTTCTTCTCCAAGTTTTGACCAAGATCTCTAAGCTCATGAAATCCTCAACTAAATAGTTTATTTTATTACTAAAAATTTATGTAATAGATTCATGAACCAAGCCTATGAATCCTAAAGGGAAAAATTTGGGAATATGTGGTTTGGAGGGCATAAAGGGATTTTCAGCAAAATCCTCTAAAGTGGGTTTAAACTTTGACACTTGGCTTGGGGTGTTGAATCCTACTTCTTAGGGTCCAAATTTTAGTTGCAGCACTAGGATTTCTTTTTAATGTTAGGATTAGTGCCCTTAAATCCTATTGTTTGATGCTATATGTAATATTATGTAGGACATTATGTATGACTTTATATTGTAATTAATAAAGCTGTTTTATTATTATCTGAAATAATGGTAACATGAATATTCGAATATTATCATATAGTTCATGAGATGCATAGTATGTGGTTTATGTGAAAAGTCATAGAAGATATAAATCACAAGTTCTTTGTAAACTTAGAATATAGTTCGTAGTCAGTGATAAAATTGGGTGTTTCATCTGTGAAGACTATAATATATCAACTAAGATAATTTGTCTTGATCATGGAAGTGGTGACTTCTAGTTGATATGTTGATATGTTTTAAGAGTTAAGGCATATTGAACTGGATCGCTGTGAAATTTATTATTCTCGTAACGACTGTCAATTGAATAATAAATCTCACAATTTATATTAACATGAACTCTTAATTCTGAGAGAATAATGGACCTAATCGTGGAATGTAGGTTGTTTTTATATATCAGGAGTGAGATCTAAAGTAACAATCAAAATCTCAGTATGTTGGGTGGCCACATTTAGTGTTGATGGAACATGTATTCTTAAGATGGAATTCATAGTCTCTTAACGGAGATACAAAATATTCCCTTGAGATAAGTTTGATGGGATTATTATTCAGAGAGTTAGGCCTAACCACTTTGGTAAGAAATTACTAAAGTATATATTTATGAAATTGGATATCATAATATATGATGAATAACTTATAAGGATTAAACCGGGTACTTAAGGATTAAGATGTAGTAATCTACAAAGTGGTAGTCTACATTTATGACTTTGTATTACTACGAATATTTTATGAAGGGGTTGCATGTACAATAAAGTCTTGGGATATAATTTATAGATAAGACCTAAAGTGCAACTATATTTATATAGTGGTATTAAATATAGTTAATGGTAACTTTGGACTTGTCAAGAGTTGACAGAAAAGCCCAAGGCCCATTGGAGCTAGTGTCTTATTGGTTTCTTTTGGTCCCACTACAAGCCACATACTAGAGCCCAATTGGAAAGGCCTAAAAGGCTAGCCCAATTAGATAGTCAGTTATTAAGAGAGAAACATACAGATTTTTAAAACGAACAACTTGCATGAAATGGTGTATGTGAGTGTTGGACACTCTCTAATTCTCTCTTGAACAAATTCACATTACTGATTGAGAGACCACACATCTTGGGCGTTAGTGGAATTGGAGTGAAGATTAAAAGTATTCCCAAGAGTTTACAATCTTTGTTTTGAAATTCACCATACCATGGTACACTCTCTTGTTCTTGTATTCTGAAAATTACATAGTACTTGTTATCAATTTCGAATGAAGTAGATTCGTTAATTTTCTGCTGTGCACATGCATTTTTCCATCAAATGGTATCAGAGCGGTCTTCAATTTCGAATTGTATAACATGTTTTGTGAATTTTGGAATTAGAAATTATAGTTTCATGTTGTTAGAAGATTACACATTTAATTTTCTGCATGGTTGTTGAAACTATGATTTGATAAAAACTGATATTGGTGTTATGATGTTGTTTAAATTTGAATTTAAGTATGTTAAATTGATCTTTAAGGCTATAGCATCAATGAAATTCGGTTTTGATATCATTCTCTGACTATCATGTTCGTATGTTAGTTGTTTGTTCAAGAAAAATCATAGAAAACTGCCCTAGAAATTTTTTGGAAATTCGAGTTTCATGAGTTTCGATCGATCGAAAATCACTTTCGATCAATCGAGTGAAACAGTGATCAGACTTTTAAATAGATTGATTTTCGATTGCTAGTCGATTGATCGAATTTGTTTTTCGATTGATCGAACAAGTCAAGTGGTCAAGTTCGAATTTTTTAATTTTATTCGATTGATTGAAGGGCACATTTGATCAATTGAAAGAAGGAAAATCAGAAATTTTTCTAAGTGTTTTCACATGTTTAAAGAGCAAGGCTATGTGTAATTAGATTATGCATGTTTTATAATTAAAAACCTTTCCTTTAAAACATCTAGTGGGAGAGAGATACAAGGGTTGGATCTTATGGCCTCCATTGTTGGTTTATTGTAGTGTGATTAAGCACCTCGCCTTGGCGTATATGCCTACCCTTCGGAGGGTGTTTAATTCATGGTACTACAGGTTAAACTTCTTAATGATGGATGATATGTGTTTTTACATTAAGAACGACTACGCTTCCGTGGAGTTACTTAATGACTCACATAGAATTCAGTCAATTGTGTACACTAGACTAAGTTTAATGTTAACCTCCCTTCGGAGCTATGTCATTATTACTTAGAGGCTGAAAGAAAAGTGGAAAATTATTTTTGTTTGGTAAGAGTTACCATGATAGCATTAATAATGAGAATGATTCTCGCATGATCATAGTGATTGGTATGACCTTGCTTCCGAGGAATATTAATTGCGGGATTGGGTTGTTGTTGCATATATTATATTATGGTTTTATTAAGGTTCCATACTATATGTTTATATGCTAAATTGATAATGTCTAGTTTACTTATTATATTCATGTTTATTGTTTTCAGATTTGAACATGGCATCATTTAGCCTACTTTTAACTATTCTTAATCAAAACAAACTGATTGGATCCAACTATGTTGACTGGAAAAGAAATTTGGACATTGTTCTTACTGCTGAAGAGCACAAATATGTGCTTACTAAACCATGTCCTAGCTTTCCTTCATTAGATGCTCCTCTTGAGGAAAAACAACAATATGATCGTTGGCAGAAATCTAATGAGATGACCAAGTGCTATATCTTAGCATCTATTTCAAATATTCTATAGCATAAAATGTAAGATGTGAAACTAGTTTCATAAATTATGCTAAGTCTGAAGGAGATGTTTGGTGAGCAAGACCGTTCTGCAAGGCAAGAGACCATGAGGCAAATTTATAATACCAAAATGGCTGAAGGTAGTTCAGTAAGGGAGCATTGTCTTACAATGATCTCTAATCTGAATACATTGGAAGTTTTAGGTGCCGATATTGATGGAGAATCCTAAGTGGATATGATACTCCAGTCACTACTAGAATCATTCAAGGAATTCAAACTTAACTATAATATGAACAAAAAGATTTATACATTGTCTGAATTAATGAATGAATTGGTAGCGGTAGAAGGCATTCTTGGTACTTCCAATGTTGAAGCCAATATTAGTGAAGCTTCTACTTCTCAACCTAAGTTGAAAGGCAAGGGTAAGAAAAAGAAGAAGAAGAAGAAGAAGAAAAGGAAGAAGGACTTCACCAAGCAAGAGGGTAAACAAATTGCCTTAGGGGTTGTTGACAAAGGAAAGAAGATCAAAGGAAAGTGTTTCCATTGTGATGAGAAAGGACATTGGAAGAGGAATTGTCCAATATTTTAGGCTGCCAAGAATAAGGGTATGAATAATACATTCCTTCTTTAAATATGTTTGGTACAGAATTTCACGAATTCCTAGTGTGTGGATTCAGGTTGTACTAATCATATCTGCAATTCCTTGCAGGGGTTCCAAGAGACCAGAAAGCTTAAAGAAGGGGAGTTGTTTCTTACTTTGGCTGATGGGAGTAGGATTCCAATTGTATTTATTGGTGTTTATAATTTATGTTTTGAATCTAGAGTTCTAATATTGGAACACTGTTTGTATGTACCTAATATTCGTAGGAATTTAATTTCTGCTACTTACTTAGGTAAACATGGATATTGTGTTATCCTAAAAGACAATATTGTAATAAAGAAGGATAAAGTGTTTATCTGTTCTGGCAATATTGTGGATGGTCTTTATATTTTAACTCCTGATAAGCATGAATTATATCATTCTGAATTAGATAATAACTCTCATGTGAAATCATTAAAGAGAAAATTTCATTCTACTAGTGATGCATATCTTTGGCACTTGCATTTGGATCATATTAATTCAAATAGGATTCAAAGACTGATCAAAGAAGGACTTTTAGAGCCCATGGACTTTGATGAATTTCCAATTTTTGAATTTTGTTTGGAAGGAAAAATGACCAAACAACCTTTTAATGCAAAAGGTAGAAGAGCTCAAGATTTGCTAGAACTAGTGCATTCTGATGTATGTGGTCCTATGTCAACCCAAGCAAAAGGAGGTTATGAGTATTTCATCACTTTTACCGATGATTACTTAAGATATGATTATGTGTACATAATGAAACGGAAGTCTGAAGCCTTTGAAAAGTTCAAAGAGTTGAGGGTTGAAGTTGAGAATCAATTAGGTAAACGCATAAAAGCCATTTGATCTGATCGTGATGGTGATTACCTTCTTGGAGATTTCAAGGATTACTTAATTGAAAATGGGATAGTATCCCAATTGGCTACACCTGGAACTCCCTAACAGAATGGTGTAGCAGAAAAAAGGAATAGGACTCTTTTAGAAATGGTTAGGTCCATGATGAGTTACTTAACTTTACCGATTTCCTTTAGGGGTTATGCCTTAAATACAGCAATATGTCTTTTGAATTTAGTTCCATCAAAATTTGTTCCCAAAACTCCCATGCAATTGTAGAGTGGGCATAAGCCTAGTATGAAATATCTCCACATTTGGGGTTGTCCTGCACATGTGTTAAAAGGGAAGCCTGATAAATTGGAACCAAAATCAAAGGTATGTTTGCTTGTAGGTTATCCAAAAGAAACTAAGGGTTATTTATTTTATAGTCATAAAGATAACAAAGTTTTTGTTAGTACAAATGCTAAATTCTTGGAAAATGACTATATGAATAATTTTACTCCTAGAAGTAGAGTTGTTTTGGCTGAAATGAATGAACCTATAAGAAAACAACCAATGGATGAAATTAGGGATGATGTGGCTGTATTAGATACACCACAAGATACTACTTATGAGATGTCTAGTACACAGGTGCCTCGTTGTAGTGGGAGAATTGTTTGGCCTCCTATAAGATTCATAGGTTTGGGAGAAACTTATGAAGCTATTTTAGAAGAGGCTGAATCGGATCCTTACACTTATGAAGAGGCAATGAATGATATAGATGCACATAATTGGGTCAAAGTTATGAAATCTGAATTAGATTCTATGTATTCCAATTAAGTTTGGGATCTTGTAAAGGCGCCTAACGGCATTAAACTTGTTGGTTGCAAAAGGGTTTACAAGAGGAAGAGAGGGATAGATGAAAAGGTTGAAACCTTTAAAGCAAGGCTAGTGGCAAAAGGGTATACATAAAAATAAGGAATTGATTATGAAGAAACCTTTTCACCAGTAGTAATGCTTAAATCTATCAAAATTCTCTTATATATTATTGCTCATTATGATTATGAGATTTGGCAAATGGATGTCAAGATTGCATTTCTTAATGGCAATCTTGAAGCGGAAATCTATTTGATGCAACCAGAAGGTTTCATAGCAAAGAACCAAGAGCATATGGTATGCAAGTTGAAAAGGTCCATTTATGGACTTAAGCAAGCATCTGGCCATGGAACATCAGATTTTGATCAAGCAATCAAATCATTTGGTTTTGAACAAAATCTTGATGAACCATGCGTGTACAAAAGACATTAAGATAAAGTAGTAATGTTCCTAGTGTTTTATGTTGATGATATTCTACTTATTGGAAATGATGTAGGGGTAATGTCATCGGTAAAGGTTTGGTTATTAGGCCAATTTGATATGAAGGACTTGGATGAGGCTAACTTTATTCTAGGGATCAAGCTTTGGCGAGATTGCAAGAATAAGATGTTAGGCTTATCACAAGCTGGATATATAGATAAGGTTCTAAAACAGTTTAGCATGCGAAACTCCAAGAAAGGATTACTTCCTTTCAGACATGGAGTTCCTCTGTCTAATGACCAAAGGCCTAAGACTCAAGAGGAAGTAGATATGATTAGACAAGTTCCTTATGCTTCTGTAGTGGGAAGTCTCATGTATGCCATGTTTTATACTAGACTAGATATCTGTTATTCAGTTAGCATGGTCAGTCGATATCAATCAAATCCAGGACCAAAACATTGGCAAGCTGTAAAGCATATTCTCAAGTATTTTCAGAGAACAAGAGATTATATGCTTGTTTACCGTTGTAAGGATTTGATTCCCATTGGCTATACAGATTCAGATTTTCAATCGAATCTAGATTTCAAAAAATCCACTTTAGGATGTGTTTTTACCTTGGGAGGTGGAGCTATTAGTTGGAGGAGTATTAAGCAATCTTATATTACAGACTCCACCATGGAGGCAGAATATGTTGCTGCTTGTGAAGCAGCAAAAGAAGCTGTCTGGCTTAAGAAATTCCTTTCTGACCTTGGTGGAATGAAATGGAGCAAGTTCCAATCACATTGATTTGTGACAATAGTAGAGCAGTTGCACAATCTAAAGATCCAAGGAATCACAAGAAAGGAAAGCACATTGAGGGAAGTACCACAGCATTAGAGATATTATTGCTCGTGGAGATGTGGTGGTAGCAAAGATTGAAAGTGCAAATAATCTAGCAGATCCCTTTACCAAAGTCTTACCTCAAAGGACATTTGAGTTACATTTGGGGGGAATGAGAGTTAGATTAGTGCACAATAGTCTTTAGGGCAAGTGGGAGATTGTTAGGATTAGTGCCCTTAAATCCTATTGTTTAATACTATATGTAATATTATGTATGATATGTTGTATGACTTAATATTGTAATTAATTAAGCTGTTTTATTATTATCTGAAATAATGGTAACATGAATATTCGGACATTATCATATAGTCCATGAGATGCATAGTATATGGTTTATGTAAAAAGTCACAGAAGATATAAAACAAGTTCTTTATAAACTCAGAATATAGTTTGTAGTCGGTGATGAAATTGGGTGTTTCATTTGCGAAGACTATAACATATCAACTAAGATGATTTGTCTTGATCATGGAAGTGGTGACTTCTAGTTGGTATGTTGATATGTTTTAAGAGTTAAGACATATTGAACTGGACCGCTGTGAGATTTATTATTCTCATAATGACTGTCAATTGAATAATAAATTTCACGACTTATATTAACATGAACTCTTAATCCTGAGAGAATAATGGACCTGATCATGGAATGTAGGTTGTTTTTATATATCAGGAGTGAGATCAAAACCTCAGTATGTTGGACAGTCACATTTAGTGTTAATGGAACATGTATGCTCAAGATGGAATTCATAGTCTCTTAACGGAGATACAAAATATTCCCTTGAGATAAGTTTGATGAGTTTGTTATTCAGAGAGTTAGGCCTAACCACTTTGGTAAGAAATTACTAAAGTATTTATTTATGAAATTGGATTTCATAAATATATGATGAATAACTTTAACCGGGTACTCAAGGATTAAGATGTAATAATCTACAAAGTGGTAGTCTACATTTATGACTTTGTATTACTACGAATATTTTATGAAGGGGTTGCATGTACAATAAAATCTTGGGGTATAATTTTAAATAAGACCCAGAGTGCAACTATATTTATATAGTGATATTAAATATAATTAATGGTAACTTTGGACTTGTCAAGAGTTGACAGAAAAGCCCAAGGCCCATTGGAGCTAGTGTCTTATTGGTCCTTTTTGGTCCATTCCAAGCCACATACTATAGCCCAATTGGAAAGGTCCAAAAGGCTAGCCCAATTAGATAATCAATTATTAAGAGAGAAACATACATATTTTTAAAACGAACAACTTGCATGAAATGGTGTATGTGAGTGTTGGACACTCTCTAATTCTCTCTTGAACAAATTCACATTACTGATTGAGAGACCACACATCTTGGGCGTTAGTGGAATTGGAGTGAAGATTAAAAGTATTCCCAAGAGTTTACAATCTTTGTTTTGAAATTCACCACACCAAGGTACACTCTCTTGTTCTTGTATTCTGAAAATTACATAGTGCATGTTATCAATTTCGAATGAAGTAGATCCATTAATTTTTCACTGCGCACATGCATTTTTCCATCACTTAATACCTACCTTGATCCCATTGGCTAAACACAATTTTAGAAATCTTAGCATTTAATGTAAGATAACCCCAAATACTCACCATGTGTCATATTACCCAAAGTAGCAAAGCAACCCCAAAAGCAAATCTCCCATTTATGGCCAAATCCTAGGATAATTAAGTCTACTATTCTACCCCCTGATCAATCCTAGGTTTTTGGACTTTGTTAATTAATACCTCCCTAAACACCACTATAAAAGGATAAGCACACCAGCCCACAAAATAGACACCAACTCCTTTGAAATTTCTGATTTTCTTGTTACTTTGCTTAGTTTAGCTCTCCCCAAGCTCATAAATCATTCCCCTTTGCCCAGATTCACTTAGCTTTAGACAGTCCCTTTCATTTTTTGCATATTCACAGCCCATAAATGCTTTCTAATCAGTCACAAACAACTCTTTACCCATTAAAACCTTAGCCTTAGCATTAACTCCATCACACCACCACAAGCTTAAATGCCCACTCACTCAAAATAGCCTAGACTACCCCATTCATGCCCTACACATATATGTAAGGTTGAATTTAATCAACCATGTGTTGGCTTTATTCTATGACAAATTTGCTTGTAATATAGCACTTAGAAACCTTGTATTTAGGTGGGAATCATGTAAGGGTAGTGTGTGAGAGAGTGTGAAGAAATGCTCAAGACAGTGCAGTGAAGCAGAGACTCGCGGCTAGGACTCGCGGGTGGCTCGCGACTTGCAAGCCGCCAAAAGTTGCTCACGTGCAGAGCATGCAGGGGAGCTGAACAGTCACGCCACCTGGAGCATTACACGACAAAAATCCAGACTGGCCATTAAGTTAGCTCGCGACTTAAACTCGCGACTCAGTCAAGTCGCGAGGTCAAGTCGCTAGCCAGCCCTGTTTTTGGAAAAACTGACTCTTCGTATTCCATTCTCACACCAGTATAAATACCCCTCATTCCCACAAGATATGTGTGGCTATTCAGAAAGAAAAACCCTAAGAGAGGTTTCTTCAAAACACCCACCCAATTAGAGAGAGCTACTCATTCTTAGAGAGAAATCTTTGTAGTCTCTTCTCATTCCCTCTCTCATTGTCATATGTATTGAGAGGAGATTTCTATCCAAATACTACCCACACCCATTTAGAGTGTTGAGTGTTCTTGGAGTTTTGGGAAGCATTGGAAGATGCCAAGGATGGCGGATGCTATGGTTTAGTAGCGGAATCCGGTAAGCTAGAAAAGAAAAAGGTTCGGCGTAACCTCGTTGGAGCAAGAAGCTTGGAGGGCTTAGGTACATCGGGTAGATTAGGCTTGGAGGGTCTATTGCTGTTCATGTATCCCAACTACATTTTCTAGTGGATGTTTGACCGCTTGGAGGGCGGCGGAGAGGTTTTACGCCGAGGGCTTCGGTTTCCTCTTCGATAACACATCGTGTGTTGTCCTTGTGTTTGCATCTCTCTTCCCTTTATCTTTGCCTTTTATTTTCTGCTGTGGATGTGATTTATAATTGGCTTAGATTGATTTCCAATTCTGTTTATAGCTTATGTTCATTTTCCGCACACTTGTTGTTTGTCATAAAGCTTGAATTGGTTAAGTTGTTATTTGGGGGTCAAAACGTTCAAGGGTGTTTATACACGTTTTTGAACTTTCAATATATATTCCCCAAGAATCTTAGTTCAACATTTGCTGCACTAAGCTAGAATCTCTCTTTCCCTTCATTCCATCTTATTTTTTTCCTTCTTTTATTTGTAATTATGAAACCTTTAATCCTTATTTATTAATTATTATTATAAAAGCTATAATGTTTTGGATATTATGGAAGTTTTCATTTATGGAAAACATATGATTTTTACCATGTAAACACACTTATTAACTTGTCAGACGTCTACCGCTAGAGGTCTATCATATTCACTATTGAACCATTTTTTCTCTTGTGTACTTGTTATAACGGGCCCACTTTTATATTAACCAACTATGGAAAAAATGCATAATTTTTATTATGCAAATACATTTACTGATTTTCCAAACATTTGCCGCTAGACATTTTTCTTATTTATTGCTAGACTATTATTTAAGCACTTATTGTGGTGGGCCCTTCTTTATGCAAGCTTATCTTTGCAGGAGGTATTTTGGGGCCTTATTATAATATTTGTCGGATGCAACCCAAACTTTGAGCAAAATGGGCCTTTTACACTTCACCAATTGCCTTTGGATCATATTCCAAGCCTAAAGTCGAGTCTTGATCTTGACTCCCCTAACATCAAATGGGCGATGAAAAAATGCCCCCAACAAACTCTAAGGCCCAAGGCCAGTTTAGAGCCCAATCTGATATTAAATTGACTTGAGGAGTATTAAAATGGAAAATATAACCTTTTGAAATGAGCAAAAATCTATTTTTGGAAATAAAATAACCAAAGTAGTTCTTAGCCTGTATACGTGGGTCATGGCTTGCGTACACTAGCTAAAGCATGTGTACACAGGCATGTTCTTGTGTACACAACTAGGGTTTCAGAAGCATATGAAAAGCAAGTTTTTTGCAATAATAGCTGAGATTTGGAATGAATCTTACATCATCTGGGAGCCGTTCCAAATCCCATTTTTTCAACTATAAAAGGCTTTATATGGTACATTTTCAAAACACACAGAAATCCCATGGGAAAAACTTAAAATTCACTAGAAATAGTGAATCAAAAGGGAGTTTTTCACAAAACACCCTCAAGTCTCCTTTTATTTGATTGGGGCCTTTTCTAGCCCTAATCTTTTGAGTTTAAGATTACTAATCACTCTTTCATTGAATTGTGATAGATTTGACTAAGGAAAATGGTAAAAAATCAAGCTTAGGAGCTTTTGCTTTAAGGTAAGCTTTAAACCCCCCCCCCCCCTTTTTTTTTCTTTTCTACCTTAATATTTGTTTTAATTTGCTTCTTTTGTTTAGTTTATGTTGTCTGGGTTAATTTTAGGTTTACCTTATATCTTTAAGCATGATAGGTTGTTAGATTGTATGTTTTAAGTTTCTACTCTACTTTTCTGTTAATTAGGGTTTTTGGGTAAGGATTTGCGTATGCATAATCTAGCTTGCACATACAGGCTGAATTCATGCGTACGCAGACCTGTTCTAGCATGCATGATGCCGTTACCCAGAAAACTGTAAATTTTTGTTTTTGTTTTTGTTTTGATTTTGCCTTCACATGTTTGTCTACATAACCTCATTTTCACATGTTTTTAAGCCTCATAAAATGTTTGCTCACCTTTTTAATATGCTTGTTTGTTATTGTAAGATTGAATTTATTCAAGTATGTGTTGGCTTTATTCCATACTATATTTGCTTGTAATTCAAAATTTAGAAACCCTATATTTAGGTGGGAATAATGTAAGGGGTATGTGTGAGAGAGCGTGAAGAATTGATCAAGTGTGTGCATCAAGAGGCAACTAGTGACTAGATCTTATGACTGACTCACGAGTGGTGACTCGCCAGAATGTGTCACACGTGTGGAGCATGCAGGAAGCTGAAGGGTTAGGACAGCTGGATCACAACAAGACAAAAAGTATAGTTTGGCCTTTCTGTTATCTGGCAATTGGAACTCATGACTCATCCCAATTGCGAGTGACTCGTTAGTGCACCCTGTTTTGCTAAAAAATGACTTTTCACATTCCTTCTCATACCCTAGTATAAATACCCTTATACCCACAAAATGTAGAGAGCTTCCAAAGAGAATTTTGGGAGAAAAACCCTAGAGAACAATAAGATTGATTCATCCACAATCTTATACATTTGATTCTTTAAGTTCCTCTACTCTCACCCTCTCTATTGTCTTAACCATAAGAGGATCTTAAGCCAAATCCTTACTTCACCATATTCAAAGTAATGAAAAGGTTCTTGGTGTTTGGGAAGCAATTCAAGAGAGAACCAATTCATTTTGGTTGATGTAATGGGCTAATTGCGGGATTCGGTAAGCTAGAGAAGACAAGGTTAGTCGTAACCCTATTGGAGCAAGAAACTTGGAGGGCTTAGGCTTGGAGAGTCTATTACAATTGACCCTAACTAATTTTCTAGTGGATCATTTTACTGCTTGGAGGGTGGCGGAGAGGTTTTTCACCAAGTTCTTCGGTTTCCTCTTCGATAACACATATCGGTTTTATCTTATATTTGCTTCTCTCTATCCCTTACTCTTTGCTTTTAATTACTGCTGAGTCATGATTAAATTATGGCTTAAAGTAGTTTGCATATTTGGGTATTGCTTATATTTATCATTTCGCACATACATTGTTTGAATATAAGCTTATTTTGGAATATTTGAATTTAGGGGTCTAAACATTCGCAAGTGTTTTATAAACTAAGTGAGCTTTGGGGGAAGATGGAAGGCTCCATTCGGGCCCAAATTTTCCGAAATTCATCCTAGCAACTTATAATCGGTGTCATTGCCTATCATGGGCTTTGAGTATGTAAAGTTGTGATTTACAAATATGTATTTTGTTGGCTTTTATTCCGTGCCAAATTTGATTGTAATTTTATTCAATCTTGTGTACCCTATATTTGTTGTGGGTTGTGATTGTAAGGGTTGTGTGTTAGAGAGAGAGAGAGTGTGAAGACTCAAGCAAGTGAAGCCAGAAGACTTCTTGTAGGTGTCATACGACTAAGCTTCCCACGAAGTAAAGCATGTGCCTTGCACATGACTGGAATGCGAAGAGTCTGTACAGATGGAGACAGCTGTGTCTCGCGAGTATTTTGCGAGTAAGGTCTTTTCGTGAGACACCCGTGAGACATTCTGTTCTGCCAGTCTATACTGCCTGATACACACTTTCTGTACCCTCGTTATACATACCCATATTATCCACAAATGGGATAGAGAGCTTTTGAGAGAAAACCCTAGCTAAAACACTTGAGAGTTAGAAATTGTTATACTAACAATTCTCTACACATTTGTTTATGGGATTTCCTCATCTCCTACCTCTCCA
Organism: Quercus lobata; assembly: GCF_001633185.2. NCBI lineage: Eukaryota > Viridiplantae > Streptophyta > Magnoliopsida > Fagales > Fagaceae > Quercus > Quercus lobata. The sequence goes on along the minus strand of NC_044907.1, from coordinate 58,208,629 downwards.
TTTCCATACCATTGAGAGGTCAATAGCCCAAACACTTACCACACCTTTTGAGAGTGTCCAGTGAGGTTTTGGTGCTGTTGGGAAATATTGGAAGAAGCCAAGGATGGTAGATGCAACATGGAGCTTGTTGTGGGATCTAGAGAGCTAGACAAGACACGGTTCCGATAAGCCTTGTTGGAGTAGGAGCTTGGAGGGCTTAGGTACAGAGGGTAGATTAGGCTTGGAGGGTCTCTTGCTTATCCATGTATCCTAACTAATTGTCTAGTGGATCGATTACCGCTTGGAGGGCGGCGGAGAGGTTTTTCACCAAGTTCTTCGGTTTCCTCTTCGATAACAAGTCTTGGTGTTATTTGTGTTTACATCTCTCTTCCCTACTCTTGTTCATTTCATTTTACTGCTGTGTTGCTTTAAATATGGATTAGAGTAGCTTTCTTGCTTGTTTGCTTGCTTTTACACTATTCCGTACTTAGTATTAAGTTAGTGTAAAATCAACCAAGCTGTAATTTGAATTGGGGTCTAAACAAGCTCTTGTGTTTTCACACATTTCGAGTTTTCAGAGTACGTTAAAGGTTTGCTACCAATCCACTATGGGGTCCATTTAGGCCTTCAGTTGGAATCATTGCCCACCTTGTTGTAAGTGACCTACTTATCTATCCCTTTAGCCTTAGGGAGCCTACCTACACTAGAGAGATCCTAGATCCTATCATGAAGGGTACCCTTTATATATCTCTTGTTTATTCAACCATATATCATGTGTTCATCTAATCCTGAAGGACAAATAAAAGATATAAAAATGAAAGGGATGACCCTAAAGTTATGGTATACCCTAAGATGTTGTGGGACAAAAGAAAAGAAGTTCTCACATATAAGAGGCTTGTCCCTAAATCCAAAGGTATATATTAACTTGAAAGGTTCATAAGACCATAGCCTAATTGCTATCATAGGCCCAAGTTGGAAAAGCCCTTTTAAAAAAGAGGACTTTGAAGCCAAAATGAAACTCCCTAATCTTGGGTCTCTTTGTTGTATTGATGAGAATTTCATAGACTTTGAAAGGAAGGCTACAAAATATTCTAGCTAGAAGGCTATTTCATGGAAAAAATGATGAAATAATAAAGAAATGAAAAGCCCAAAGGTGATGAATGCATTGTAGGCCCAAGTTTGAGACAAATGGTTGAAAATTCCTAAGTACATTCTAATGAAAGCCTATGAGAGTAAGATGAGAGCTTTGTTGTAAATGGACCAAAAGCCCAATGAAACAAGGGTCAAGGATCCATGAGAGGAAAGGGAGTGATATTGTGATTGGGCCTTCATTAAAATGAACTTAAGAATTTTGTAAGAACATCTAAAGTTAAAAATAAATCTCTAATTGGGACTTGAATGTCATAAAAATGGGGCTTTCTTTCAGGCATCATTGCACCATCAAAGTCAAGATAACACGTCCCCACTCCCATTTGGATTAGAGAGAAAGTAAGGCGCTTGATCAAGACTCAAGTGACCAAGGAGGGTTTAGGATTCCTTGAAGGCTACAATGGAATCAAGAAAAACCATGTCACTCTCAACAGGAATTTCATGAAAGAAGAAGGAGACTTCCCTTATTGTGGCTTCCTCGAACCTTAGGTAGGTAAAGATGGAAGGGTATATCTAGGCTGGAAGATTTTCTTTAATGAAAAACTCACTTTTAAGGAGAAGCCTACCATGGTGATCAAAGAAGTGCAAGAAGAGGTCGATTGGGTGAACTACATGGATGCTGAAGCAATGAAGGCCATGATGAAGATGAGTGGGGACGTGTTTGCCATCGCCAATGAAGAACCAAGTGATCCTTCCAAGCTCATCATGCCTACTATAGGGCCTATTAATAATTGGACTTGGGCTGGGTTTTTTGAGAACATGGGGAAAAGTTTTATAATGCAAGTTCCAATGTACTTTTCAATATTTTCAATAAGATGAATTCTGACTTGACTTACTTTGATGTGTCCCATAACATTGAAATTCTGCACTTAAATGATTCAAATGAACTTGAAAATGAAATTAATAAACAATTGGGAAAGAAAATTGAACCTGTGGAACCAACTCTTGAAACTATAAATTTGAGAAATGATGAAAATCCACGCTTAATTAAAATTGGTTCAACTCTAAATGAAAAAGAAATGAAAGATCTTCAAGAACTCCTCATGGAATTTCAAGAGGTGTTTGCATGGTCCTATGAAGATATGCTTGGAATTGACCTTGAGATAACTTAACATCACATTGATACCCATGACCACATGGTGCCTATCAAGCAAAAATTGAAAAGAACGAGGATCGAATGGCTCTTAAAGATCAAAGAAGAAGTCACTAAGCAACTAAAGGTAAGGTTCATCAAACCTATAAACCAAGCCGAATGGATAGCCAATGTTGTGCCCATACCTAAGAAGGATGGAAAGGTGAGGATGTGTGTGGATTTTAGAGACTTGAATAAGGCATGCCCTAAGGATGACTTTTCCCTCCCTCACATTGATGTCTTAGTAGATAACACGGTGGGAAGTGCTTTGATGTCCCTCATGGATGGTTTTTCGGGATACAACCAAATCAAGATGGCTCTTAAAGATATGCCGTTTGGCCTCAAGAATGCTGGGGTAACTTATCAAAGGATGGCTACGGCCTTACTACATGATATGATGCATAATGAGGTAGAGATGTATGTTGATGATATGATAGTGAAATCTAAGGATAGAGGAAGTTCTTCGAGAGGATTAAAGAATATATACGGAGGTTGAACCCACAAAAGTGCACCTTCGGAGTAACCGCTGGAAAATTGTTAAGATTCCTAGTGAGTGATAGTGGGATAGAGGTTAACCCATCCCAGATCAAAACCATATTGGAGATGCCTCCACCCAAAAGTGAGAAAGAGATTAAGGGTTTCTTGGGTTGACTACAATACATTAAATGATTCATTGCCAAGCTCACCTCCACTTGTGAGCCCATCTTTAAACTTTTAAGGAAGAATGAGCCACACACATGGAACGATGAATGCCCAAAAGCTTTTGAACTTATCAAGGATTATTTCCTCCACCCACCTATCCTAGTGCCTCCACAACATGGAAAACCCTTACTCTTATACCTTCCCATCATAAGGGATGCGATTGGAAGTATGCTTGCATAGGAAGATAATGAGAAGAATGAAAAAGCCATATACTACTTGAGTAAGAGATTCCATGATTACAAGACTAAGTACACTCCCATAGAAAAGTCATGCTTCGTACTTGTCTGGGCCATACAGAAATTGAGAGATGTCGTTTTACCCTTCCAAATGTAGGTACTAGCAAGAATGGATCCATTGAAGTACCTCTTTGAGAAGCCCGCTTTGAGTGGAAGATTGTCAAGATGGTTGATCTTATTGGCAAAATTCGATTTGAAGTATGTGGCTAGGAAAAATATTAAGGGAAGTGTCATGTTAGATTTTTTGCCGAGAATCCCATAGAAGGGGAAGATGGTAAAGTGGATTTTCTGGATGAAGACATTTTGGATGTTGAGTTAGGGACATGGAATATGTACTTTGATGGAGTCATAAATCAATATGGGAATGGGATAGGAATACTCTTGATCACCCACGAGGGATCTCACATACCTTTGACCATAAAATTGAACTTTGAAGTGACTAACAACATGGCTGAATATGAGGCTTGCATTGCTGGAATGGAAGCTCTTCAAGAATTGGGAGTAAAAGAGGCCAAAGTCTTTAGGGATTCTACTTTGGTTACAGCCCAAGCGCAAAAGTTTTGGAAAGTGAATGAAGAACACTTGAAGCTTTATCAACAATACCTTGAGGATTTGACCAGGACTTTTTACAGAATTGAGTACACAATCATTCCTAGAGATCAAAATCAATTTGCGAATGCGTTAGCTATTTTAGCCTCCATGGTTGAAATACCTAAAGGAGTATGAACACAACCTTTGGAGATTGAACAAAGTTACGAGGAAGTGCATAAAAGGAAGACCAAAGCTTCAATAATGGCCATAAAGGAAGAGGAAGTTCCATGGTATTATGACATCAGGTAGTTCTTAGAACTAAGGGTGTATTTGGATAATACCGACAAGAAAGAACGTCATTCCATAAGGATGAGACAACCCAATACATCCTATGTGGAGGACAACTCTATAGAAGGTCCTATGATGGTGTACACCTTCGTTGCTTGAAAAGAGAAGAAGCAGAAAGGGTAATGGAAGAAGTTCATCAAGATATTTATGGCCCTCACATAATGGAAGGATGTTAGCCAAGAAGATCCTAAGGATGGGGTACTACTAGAGTACAATGGAGATCGATTGTGTGGACTATGTGAAAAGTTTCCATGATTGTCAGACACACACCAGCTTGAACCATGTATTGCCTAGCAAGTTCTATAGCATGACTTCTCCATGGCCGTTCTCAGTTTGGGGAATAGATGTGATTGGAAGGATAGTTCCCAAGGCTTCAAATGGGCATGAATACATTTTAGTGGTAATTGACTACTTTACCAAGTGGATGGAAGCAGCCTTCTACTTCGTATTGAAGGCTAGGCATGTTGCTCGATTCTTGGAAAACAACATCATATGTCAGTTTGGGGTGCCTCGAGAGATCATTTCTGATAATGGTTCCCACTTTGAAAGTGAAGTTCGAAGGGTCATGGAAGAATATGACGTTGAGCATCACAAGTCTTCACCATATCGACCACAAGCTAACAGGGTCGTAGAAGCAGCTAATAAGAATGTGAAGAATATCCTAGCCAAGATGGTGGTGATGTACAAAGATTAGGTTGAGAAGCTTCCATTTGCCCTATAGGGTTATAGAACTTCTATCTGAGCATCGACTGGGGAAACACCTTACTCATTGGTTTATGGTAGTGAGGCAGTGCTTCCTATTAAGGTGGAGAAACAATCTTTGAGCGTATTAGTAAAATCTGTAAGGTTGAATTTATTCAACCATTTTATTGGCTTTATTCCGTGCCAAATTTGCTTGTAATTCAGCATTTAGTAACCCTATATTTAGGTGGGTTTGATGTAAGGATAGTGAGTGAGATAGAGTGAAGTTTGCTCAAGAGTGTGCAAGAAAACAGAGTGTCGCGGCTGGGACTCGCAGGTGACTCACGGCTGCAAGCCGCCAGAAGCTGCACACGTGCCAAGCATGCTGGAAGATGAACAGTCATGCTAGCTGGAGCACTACAGGACAAAACAGGACAACTGGCCATACGGTTATCTCGCGACTGGATCTCGCGACTTAGTCAAGCCGCGAGGTCAAGCCGCGAGCCACCCCTGTTTTGTAAAAACCTGACGTTTCACATTCCTCTCCACTCCAGTATAAATACCCCTATTACCCACGATTGAAAGAGAGGTTCCAGAGAGAATTTTGAGAGAGAAACCCTAAAGAAAAACTAGATTGATTCACACACAATCTATACCTTAGAGACTCTTCAAATTCCTCAACTCTCTTCCTCTCCATTGTCAAATCCTTGAGAGGCATTATACCAAACCAGGTTCTCACCATCATCATCTTTGTGAGTCTGCTGTTTGGATTTCTAGGAAGCAGTTAGGAAGGAACCAATCTTCATTGGTTGATGCTACGGTCTAGTAGCAGAATCCGGGAAGCTAGAAAAGAAAAAGGTTCGGCGCAACCTCGTTGGAGCAAGAAGCTTGGAGGGCTTAGGTGCACTGGGTAGATTAGGCTTGGAGGGTCTATTGCTGTCCTTGTATCCCAACTATATTTTCTAGTGGATTGATTACCGCTTGGAGGGCGGCGGAGAGGTTTTTCGCCGAGGGCTTCGGTTTCCTCTTCGATAACACATCGCGTGTTGTCTTTGTGTTTGCATCTTCCTTCCTATCTATCTTTGCCTTTTTATTTATCTGCTGTGGATATTAATCTGTTATGGCTTAGATAGTATTTAATCAATTTCGTTTGATAGCATATGTTAAGTTTCCACACACTAGTTGTTTGACATATTGCTTGAATTGATTAAGTTGTTATTTGGGGGTCTAAACGTTCAAAGGTGTTTTTGTACACGTTTTTGAACTTTCAATTGATATCAGAGCGGGTACACTGATATTGGTTTCATTACCATTGTGTAATCCTTGACTCCCTTTTGAGATGGATAGGTCTCAATCCCTAAATGCACCTCCATATTTTGATGGTAGTAATTATGCTTTTTGGAAGGTTCGAATGAGAGCTTTTCTGTGTTCTATTGATGAATCCGTTTGGGATGCTGTTGAGATTGGTTGGACCAAACCAGAGGCAGCAAAATCCACATGGGATAAGGCAGCACTTGCTGCATCTAATGCTAACAGTAAAGCACTCAATGCTATTTTCTGTGGTGTGTCTCCAGATGAATTTCACAGGATTTCTCATATTACCGTGGCCAAAGAAGCATGGGAGATTTTGGAAACTACCTATGAAGGCACGAAGAAAGTAAAAGACACCAAGTTACAAATGCTGACCACTCGGTTTGAGGAGCTCAAAATGAGTGAGGATGAGTCTTTTGACTCTTTCTATGGGAAGTTAAATGAAGTGGTTGTCAGCAAGTTCAACGTGGGGGAGAAAACGGAGGACTCGAAGATTGTAAGAAAGATCCTTCGATCATTGCCGGAAAGTTTTCGAGCTAAAGTGACAGCAATAGAAGAGAGCAAGGACCTCGATGACATCAAAGTGCAAGAGCTGGTGGGTTCTCTGCAGACTTATGAGATGTCGCTGCCCAATCAACGGAAGAGTAAATCTCTTGCTCTAAAGACCATTAATGAGAAGGTGGAAGATCAAGACTCATCGGGAGAAGATGTGGTTGACAAAGATGTTGCATACCTTGTCAAAAATTTCAAAAAGTTTTTGAAATTCAAAAATAATGGCAAATTTGATGATAAAAGAAAATTCCAAAGTTCTGGAAGGGAGAAAAGGGAATTCAAAAGGAAAGATGGAAAAGAATCCCAACCTACACAAGGTGTCACTTGTTTCGAATGTAACGGGCATGGACACTTCAAAAAGAAATGTCCGAATTATTTGAAATCGAAAGGTAAAGTGTATGCCACGACCTTGAGTGACTCGGATTCGTCTGACTCAGAGTCTGAAGAGAGCTGTGATGGAGAGGGGAACTATTCAGCTTTTATGACTATTGCTCATGTTGAGTCGTCAGATGAACTGAATCTGCTTGTGCAAGACCTTGGAGAACATAGTGATGATGAATCACTAGGAATTGTTGAAGAATCGGATGCTGAAGTAGATGGAAGCAACGCGAATCTTCAGGAGAATTATAACTTACTTTTGGAGAAGTCCGGGGAATACACAAGGGTGGCCAAGGCTGCTGTGAGAAAAATGAAGAAGGCTGAGGAGGACTACAAAAGTCTCCTAATCCGATATAGGGAGGCCAAGTGTGAGATAAAAACTCTGAATGGAGAGTTGTCCGAAGCTTACACAAAAGTAAGGTTTCTTGAGAGTGAGGTTGTGCAAGCTAATGCTAAAGTAGAGAGGGTTACCACCAAGAAGCTAGATGATGTTATATCATCTCAAAAGAGCTTTTCAGACAAATCCGGATTGGGATATACCGGAGGAGGTAGTTCGTCTGGAAATATCACAAAAGAAGTAAAGTTTGTAAAGGCCAAAGATCCAGTTGTAGCTGACTCTACTGGTGAAAAGCTCGAGGTGAAGGAGAAGAAGAATTTGGTGAACCAACGGATGTTAAATCATCACAATCAGTTAGCAGGCAGGTCTGAATCTCGTGCCAAGTCACGTCCTCGACCCCAAAGAGGTCCTAGAGGAACTTATGTGTGCCACTACTGTGGACTTCAAGGGCATACTCGACCAAATTGCCAAAAGCTGAGAGCAAAGAATAGTGCAACCCCTCAAAGGTCAGGAGGACCTAGAAATGAGAGAAGAAGTTGGGCTGGAGATCAATCTAGAGATCAGAATGGTGATCCCGGAATGATGAACGTGATGAAGATGATTGGTGCATTCACCAACTGCTTGGAAAGCTTCTCACGAAGGTTTGAAAGCCCTAACTCCCGTACCCAATCCTATAAGGAAATCACCCCAAACACAAGTGACGTGAGGGTGAATAAGGGTACTCATGCATAAGCATTACAACATGTCCATGCATCAATATTTCCTATGCTTTGTGACTATGTTTGATTGTTTTGTTTGCTATTTTTGCTGTTGGTTGTTTGTTTGTCTTCTTGTACATTTCTTTAATTTTGTCTTATCAATCTTTTTGTTTCTTGTGTCAAAAATCCAAAAAGCCACATAAAAAGTGAAAAATTCAAAAAGTTTGATCGTATATGTTTGAGCACATATCACATGTGAGTTTGGCCTTGTACCTTTGTACAAATGGCTTTGTGCATTTACGAGCTTAGCTTGTTATTTTTGCACTTATATCTTTGTGGGAAAAATCTTGACATCTTTGTGTGATTGTTGTAAATCGATCTTCAAGCTTGTCATGAATGATTTGTCAATAGTCATGTTGGTTTTGATACATGCGTAGACTCGTGCTTATATCTCGTCCCACTCTTTTATTTTTATTGTTTAAAGAGCTCAATAAATGTAAATCTCAAAATGAAAAGAGATAATGAGCTGCAAAAGCCGTCGCACATACTAGTATTCGACTAGGAAAAAGGGAAAGCGACTTATATGAAAATGTATGATGCCCAAAAAGCCAAAGGCTTGTTCATCAATTTGAAATATCAAAAATTTCAGGCATCAATCTCAAAAATGAGATGTATTGCTCAAAATGAGTTGTATTAATTCAAAATGATCAAATGATATGAATTGTAAGAAGCCAAATGAAAAGCTTCAATCTTATGTAATCATTTTTTTGTGTGGGAGGTCATATATGTTCATTTCTATAATTGAGATAGACCACTTGACTTAGTACTAGTTGTGTATGACTTGATTGAATTGATCATTGAAACTTCACTCTAGACTAAGGACTATTCCACATTTGATACACACACATAACACACTTGCCTAATGTTCAATGAATGTCTTATTCATTTGTTAGATTGTACTTGTCTAAATGTGATGTGTGTGTGCTCAATCTTATATGGATTAATCCAAAAAGATTTTTGATCATTTTATATGTTTTTGGAAGTGATTTTTATCATTTTTTGTGTTTATGTTTAGTGCTTACTTTGTTTTTCAATGTTTAAACATGTTCTGTTTTGAAAAACAAGTATCAGAATTTTTGGCCACTCATTTTGGCTACTTGCGCGAGCTGCCAGCAAGCTGTCAGTTTTGGCTACTCGGTTTGGCGGCTTGCAAGCTGCGAGTCTAAGCCGCGAGTTCAGACAGAGAGGTTTCGCGGCTCACTCGCGACTTGTCTCGCGACTCGCCAGTCGCGAGTCGCCCAGAATCAGCTTTTTAAAGAGCTTTTTCGTGGGAAACTTGTTTTAAACCTCTCTCATCCTCTCTAAAACCCCTCTTTCAATATTTTTACATCAAAACCCAACCAATTTGAATGGTTTTTCAATCCATTAACATCTCTAAGGTAATTATAAACTCTTTTCATTGATTTTGATCCTTAGATTATGTTTTGGAGAGTTTTGTGCTCTTGGTTGGGATTTTCATCATAGGGGTTGGGAAAACTTATTTTTTGTCAATTTTCTTCATGGGATTGGTTTCTTTTGTTGATATGCATTGGATGTTGGCCCCTTGTGGCAGAAAGAACATGTATTAAGGGTGGATTTCATGATGTTCATGCATTGTTTCACATTTTTGTTCATAGTGTACATGCTAGGTGTTTGATAAAATGCCTCTTAGACATTTTCTCGCTTGTTTGGACTCCGATGAGTACCAAACTTTGGGATTTCTCATGTTTCCTCATTAGGAACATGTTTGGTTCATTAGTTGTGTATTTTGCACACTTTGCCCCACATGTGCATTTTTCATGCATTGGTCATGCATTGCTCTTAGCCACCTCTTGCACACACTTTTGTTACCCTTGTCATGCATTGGTCTTTACCTTATTTCTTCATCCTAGCATGTCATGCTTACCTTATGCTTTGTAGCATTTTACTTTATCTTAGGTTTGAGCTTCATTTTCTCATTCATCTTGCACCCCTCATGCATTATTAGCATCGTTCATACCTTCATCTCTTGCCCTCGTTTCTTCTTGACCTTTTGTCTATTCCTGACAAAAAGGGGGAGAGTATACTCTAGAGAATGTTTCGGAGTATTTTGTCATTTCTATATGACTCTTGTGCACATCCTTAGGGGGAGAAATTTTATTTCTCATGCACATTTGTAGGGGGAGAGATATTCCATAGGGGAGATGCATATACCAAGGGGGAGAAGACATTGTGTTAACTAGAAAAACTTGTTCTGTTTGTTTTCTTGTTGGCTTTATGGTGCTTTGTGTTATGCTTTGGTGTTCTCATTGTATCATGTTTGTGCTTTGGACATGCATATATCCCTATGTTATTATGCTTCATTGAATGCATGTTCAGATGATCATTTGCTTTGCTATGTGATCATTGTAGTCATTTCTATACTTGTTATATTATACTTGTCTTTTATTACTTGCTTTACCTTGAGGGTCTAATGTGTTTTGTGCAAGTGTTTCAGGGTACAAGTATATATATGTTCCAAGTGCATCACAGCTTCTCATCACTTTGAAGGGGAGAAATTTTTAAGCACTTTTAGTTTATATTGTTTAAATTTTTATTCAATATAATGTGATTTGTACCCATGTGCTTTTGTAAGCTTTTAGGGTTTATGTTTTATGCATAGTTTGTAGGCTTTATGGTATGTACCTTGCTTAATGCAGCCTTTATGCTATGTTGAAATCAGTACTTTAATCTAAATGTTCTGCATTTTGGTTTATGTACTGTCACTCTTGTGCCCATGTAGGATTGTTCCTAGATGCATATGACTTGTGTGATATGCATTGGTTGAGTGTTGAGCATACAAGTGTCTTGCCTTGTGCTTGTTAACTTGTATGTCCTTGTGTTCATTCCAAGTGTGAATGAGCATTGTGATCACTACCTTGTGGTGTTTACTTGGTTGATCAAGCCATGGTTTGTTTCATAACTCCATCTCTGCTTGATCACTTATTGCCTGTTTCATATGCATTTTTTAATTCTCTGCTTACAATGATCATGGTGTATTGTTGTGTTTCAGGAGTATTATGTTCATATGATTCAAGTGCTTCACAACTTCTAGAGTTAGGCGTGAGTGAGTTTTGTTCAACTGTTCCCAACTCACAGGTTAAGTCTAGAGTCTGTTTTAGGGTTTTGTCACGGAATAGTCAAAGGGGGAGATTGTAAGGTTGAATTTATTCAACCATTTTATTGGCTTTATTCCGTGCCAAATTTGCTTGTAATTCAGCATTTAGTAACCCTGTATTTAGGTGGGTTTGATGTAAGGGTAGTGAGTGAGATAGAGTGAAGTTTGCTCAAGAGTGTGCAAGAAAACAGAGTGTCGCGGCTGGGACTCGCGGGTGACTCGCGGCTGCAAGCCGCCAGAAGCTGCACACGTGCCAAGCATGCTGGAAGATGAACAGTCATGCTAGCTGGAGCACTACAGGACAAAACAGGACAACTGGCCATACGGTTATCTCGCGACTGGATCTCGCGACTTAGTCAAGCCACGAGGTCAAGCCGCGAGCCACCCCTGTTTTGTAAAAACCTGACGTTTCACATTCCTCTCCACTCTAGTATAAATACCCCTATTACCCACGATTGAAAGAGAGCTTCCAGAGAGAATTTTGAGAGAGAAACCCTAGAGAAAAACTAGATTGATTCACACACAATCTATACCTTAGAGACTCTTCAAATTCCTCAACTCTCTTCCTCTCCATTGTTAAATCCTTGAGAGGCATTATACCAAACCAGGTTCTCACCATCATCATCTTTGTGAGTCTGCTGTTTGGATTTCTAGGAAGCAGTTAGGAAGGAACCAATCTTCATTGGTTGATGCTACGGTCTAGTAGCGGAATCCGGGAAGCTAGAAAAGAAAAAGGTTCGGCGCAACCTCGTTGGAGCAAGAAGCTTGGAGGGCTTAGGTGCATTGGGTAGTCTATTGCTGTCCTTGTATCCCAACTATATTTTCTAGTGGATTGATTACCGCTTGGAGGGCGGCGGAGAGGTTTTTCGCCGAGGGCTTCGGTTTCCTCTTCGATAACACATCGCGTGTTGTCTTTGTGTTTGCATCTTCCTTCCTCTCTATCTTTGCCTTTATATTTATCTGCTGTGGATATTAATCTGTTATGGCTTAGATAGTATTTAATCAATTTCGTTTGATAGCATATGTTAAGTTTCCGCACACTAGTTGTTTGACATATTGCTTGAATTGATTAAGTTGTTATTTGAGGGTCTAAACGTTCAAAGGTGTTTTTGTACACGTTTTTGAACTTTCAAAATCTAAGGTCCTAGAGGAGGATTGGGCTAAGGCGAGATACGAACAATTGGCTTTGATAGATGAAAAGAGAGCTAGGGCATAATGTCATGCACAAGGATACCAAAAAAGGGTTGCTAGAGCATTCAACAAAAAAGTAAAACCGAGAAACCTTAAAGAAGGAGACTTGGTCCTAAAGGTGCTTAAAGATGAGACTTTTGATCTAAGAGGAAAAATGAAGCCTAGGTGGTCTAGGCCGTTCATCATTAAGAAGATCATGTTCGGAGGTGCTACAAGAATCATAGATTTGGATAGGGAAGAGATACTTCACCCTATTAACATTGATAGACTCCATAAATACCACATATAAAGAAAAGAAAAAAAAAGCCTGCTAGGTTGAAAACTCGAAAGGACGGCCTAGACAAAAGTTAAGGCAAAAGAACCTCGCTAGATTGAAAACTCGAAAGGGCAGTCTGGGCAAAAGTTAGGGGAGAAGACCATGGACATAGTGAAAATTCATCAAAGGATGTCATGGGCTAAAGTTACATGGCAAAGGAAAAAGAAAAGAAAAGAAAAGAATGAATAAATGAGATGACAACAAGCAAAGATAATAAAAAGGAAAATTCTTTCATTGCTTAAACTAAAAGATAGTAAGTTTGCTTTCATAGGGTATTCGGAACATTCCAATCCTTTATTAAATTCAAAAACAAAAGCATAAGAATCATAAAAGTACAGAAAAGTAAAACATGGGGCACATTAAGGTCGTTACTTAGTCATCCTTATCTTCTTGCTAGTCTTCATGTGAGCCTTTTATCCTTCAAAATCCACATCATGTCATCCTTCAACCATTGCTTGTAACTTGCAGTGGGGTAGGTGTATTTGGAAGGAATGATGTCTTTTGTCACCCTACGGTGTGGCCAAGCTTCAATAACCCTGCCCAAGATCCCATTGGTGAACATTGTAGTGTGGAAGGCACCTTCATCACTAGGAGCTCCTTAATGCTCTCCAAATTGCCTTAAGATACGAGAAGTGGAGTAGTAAGAGTAAGAATGAGGCCCAACTAAAGTCACATAATGGTCCTTGTAGCAACTATGAACCATGCTTAAGATATGCCACCATTCCACGATCTACTGAATGTTGGTCTCCTTAAGGTGGCCCATGAGCTCCATGTACACTTCAAAGCCCAAGACATCTCGAAGCCAGCGATCCTTAAGATGCTTAGGAAGATAGGTGTTGAGGGGTACAGTAGGAGGATAAAGCAATTGAAGTCTCTCTTGTAGCCATATCTGAAAAAAGAAGAGAAGAGAGGAAGTAAAGAAAAAAAAAAAGGGAGAGAAGAAAAGAAGAAAAGAAAAAACTGGGGAGCATGAGTGAGAAAAAATAAAAATAATGAAAGACGATATAAGGTGCCTCGGTGGGTTGAAAACCAAAAGGCAATCCATGCAAAATTAGAGGAATCCCACTAGGTTGAGAACCTAGGCAAAAGTTAGGGATTATACCTGAAGAAGAAGAGGACTTCTTGCAAAGAAGCTTGCTTCCTTCCTTTGAAAGGCATCCAAACCATTGAGAGTTTCCGCCAAGATCAGGCTTACCAGATTGCCCTTCTTTAGCTCATAAGCTACCATACACATTCGAAGGTCTACACAATATGACTGTTGAACCAAGAAATACATTACAAGGGCACATAAGCAAAAGGCACGAAGATAGTATGATCATGGCCTCTCACCCTCAAGAAGGCTCGAACCTGAAAAGTAGTTAAAGACCAATCTAAGTTTGAGTTTGTCAAATACACATCACCTATTGGCTGTGCTTTCAGGGACACCCAACACCACTCGCAGCAAGGAAGGAAGATCCCCACCCATGGTAGGAAAGATAAGATCATCAATCTTTGGTTCACCTATGATAGCAGCGAATTCCTTAATAGTAGGGCATAGTTCTATTCCATTGAAGTGGAATACATGCTAGAAAGGAACCCAATAGTTGGCAACAGCACGGTGAAGAGGCTCATCCACCCTAATTTAATAGTAAGGGAAGATGCAAGGAAGGCCATAAGGAGCAATAGAATCCTTGAAATCGGGACCTAGCTTCCTAATCCAAGTGGAGACATCAATAGGAGAGTTTTCTGCCATTACAAGACCTCAAAAAAGTGTTCTCTGGGTTGGAAATACATTAGTGAGGGTTTTGGACCCAAATGACTAATTTTATACCTAAGTAAGTCGGCTATGGTTTTTTTGATTCGCGGCCCACGTGTGTAGAGTCAACCCTGCACACGCAAAGTCAAAGCTGCGTATGCAGGCTCATCTCCATGTACGCAAGGCGTTTGGCAGAAGCCCATGTTCCCATGTTTTGAGCACAGTTTTTCCAGTCCCAAGAATTCCTAGGGTCCCTGTGACCTAAAAAAATCATTCAAGACATATCCTAAGCAAGATTGCAAGCATCAAAGAAGCAAAGATTGTATAGAAACATACAATTTATCATTGTACTTGTAAATTAAGTGCTAAGTTTCAATCAAAAGCATGAATGTAAAAAGATATTCTTAATACAATCCTTTGTCTTAAACTTAATCCAAAAGTTTATCAAGTGAAATGAAAAAAATTAAAAGCAAAAGGAAAAAAAAACTATGTTGTGTGTATATGCTATGACTGCAGGTAATCAACAGTGTTGCCTCTTCCTTGGTTGGTAGCTAGGGGTTGCCTTCTAGTCCTCCTCTTAGCCACCATCATCAACATCATCATCACCACCACCAGGATGGGCCGCTCCTCCAGGTCCGTATAGATCCCTCAAGTAGTTGGCCACCTCTAACTTGAGATTCCCAGCTAACCACACCAACTCCTTATGCTCTTAAATAGTGGGTTGCAATTTAAAAGAAGAAAGATTAGTGAATGAAACAAGAAAAGAAATGGCAAAGAAGAAAGAACAAAAATGAAGAAAGGACTCACTGCTCAAGTGTTGGGAGGGAAAGGATAGCCCATGACATTGGGATTACAAGGCATGACATGCTCTCGAGCAAAGCCATCCAGACTGTAGGCATAGACCATCCAAGGGATGTATGGAGGATCAATGGGCTCACTGGCAGCAGGTCCCCCTTATTACAATTCCTTGCATTAGTAGTCATGACAAGCAAAGAAAAAAAGAGAAGAAGAACAAAAGTTTGAGCATATACCTAAACAGTAAGAGAAGGCATGAGATGAGTGATGTTGAACTCATCATAATCCAACCCCTCAAGAAGTTGCTCGACATAAGAAGTACCACTCTCCTATGAGTTGTACTCAACATTGGTAATGGAGTGTAGGGCAAGCATGAACTTAGGAGGGTCCCTCGGAATCTGTGGGTCATTCATACCCATTAATTGGCGCCGTACCCTCTCTGCCAAGTATAGCGCCCTCACACCCGCTCCTTCAAAAGGTCGAGTAATCTTTGAAGCGATGAAAGTGGTAGGCTCCAAGTCTTGAGAAGCAGGAAGGGGCTGGCCGGCCCATGGGGTCTAGTTAACCTATAAAGACATGAGGTTAGAAGAAATACATCCTAAGAAGAATGCATAAAAAATCTTGAGAAACTAGAACTACTGAACTTACCTCATCAGAAGTCAACCCAGCAAGGTGGGCCCTCACTTGGTGGAAGTTGTTCAAAACTAGGTCGGTGCCCGAAGTTATAAGGCCATACCTAACCACCCATCACTACAAAAAGAAGCACAAACCACAAGTTGGATGCAAGATAACACTTTGCAACATGGCAGATGCAATATAATAGATGCAAGATGACAATTTTCAAGGCAATATTGTTTGCAAGACTACAAGCTACAAGTGAAGGTAAAAGACTAAAAAGAGATCTGACCTCAAGGAGCTTCCAAGGCCCTACAAGTTACTTCAAAGTGCCCCGGTTGAGAGTGTTGAGGATGAAGTAAAGGTAAATAGACATGGTTGCCCCCAGTTGGCCCTCCGTGCCTAACCAAAATCCTAGAAGAGGGTTAACCACCTCAAAGACACCGTTTGCCCACCATTGGCAAAGAGGTAGGTCCCCATCAAGTGGAGAAGGAAAGCCTTAGCCATGCAGACACATTCCTTAGTGGAGTACTTCCTCCCTAACATGTTGATGCCTAGCTGCACATCCAACACGCCATCCAAACTAATGATGGACCTCTCGAAACCAAGACCAGTCATGCAATAAAAGTCATAGGGAGTCGTTGGGAAATTTAGAGAAGTTTCAAATCTAGTACAAAACCTTTATCCCTAGACTCTACAATCCCCATAGATGAACTCACAGCAAAAACCTTCTATTGCTTCAGAACCTCTGAACTCTTCAATAAATGAACACCACCCTTTGATGCATGAATCCCAGTACGTGACTAACCAATTGCGCGGATCCCAGTACACGACTTAATCACCAACTAGAAGAAGATTGTTGGTTGCAAAGTTCATCACTTCATCAACAATGAAGATTAAGAAGCACTTGGTTATAAAACCCTAAGGCGCAAAAGACGCAGTGGCTTCTTTCAGAGAGAATAAGGCATCAGTCACCTTTTGCATATGTTCTCCTTGTATTCTCTTATGTGACGGCGTCTAAAATAAGCCTTATATAGGTCTAGGGTTGTGAGAAAAGAAATCTTACATAAATACAAATACTTAGGTCGAAAATCAGATCTGGAAATCTGAATTCCTGTAACCTTGATCGATTGGGAGGTGTCGAGGGGAAAGAAGCTTTCTCGATTGATCCACCAGCTATTGAGAAGGTGTCGAGATTGCGATAACAATCAACTGAAGAGCTCGATAGATAGCCTAGCTGTTGAGAGGTGTCGAGCAACTGTCGAGCTATCTGTCCGTAGGTGTCGAGTTATATGTCCCGCTTTAATGAATAGCTTTTCTTCACTTGTTTCTTGGTCCAATCTTCATGGCTTTAATACTAGACTTAAACAATATGTTTCTTTAAGTATTAAACACATCCTAGGTCTACCCAAATACAAGTAAAGTGTGCGTTTTGTCAAAAGATTAACCAATTACATAAAAGAATTACATATGTTCTTAACAAGTGAAACACATATGTTCTAATAGGAGTCACAATCATCTTTCGCTCGGCGATGTGAAAGGTGTGGGTAGTGTCCCATCACCTTTCAATGAGGCACTGTACTAAGGTAGCACTCGCAGACTTCTTCGAAAGGAGACTAGTGATAGGCTCAAAGCCTGCCTCTCGGACATAGCCTCTAGTTTTAGGGATGAGCAAGTTGAACGATTCTACAACCTTATTTGTGCTTCCCCTGCCAACATAAGGGGTTGATGACTGCAAAAAATAAAATGTTGTTAAATTCATGATTCGAGTGAAATTAAAGAAATATGGTGTTTTGGTGTGAGAGTGAAGATAAATAGGATGATACAGTGATAATCGAATGCGAAAATGACAAGAATGTGTTTTAGAATTGCATATGGAAGTGAAACGGTTGAAAGAGGAGTAAAAATAGGCAGAGCGGGGCTTCTGCCAAATGTCTCACATACGTGGGTCAAAGCCCACACATGCAGAAAAGACCTCACGTATGCAGGTCCATTCCCATGTACGCAAAACCTCAAGAACACACCTACGTACGCATGAATACAATCTACATATGCAAGCTCAAGCCCACGCACGCAAGAACACAGATAGAAGCAGTTCTTCAACATTTTCAAGAAAAAATAATCCAGAATCAATCCTAAACATGTTCCTACCCCTCCTAAGACATTAGGTTTTCATTTAAACCCATCCCACAACAAAACCTAAGCATTTACATGGCAAAAAGCACATTCAAACCAAAGATCAGAGAGGAACTTGAAAATGAGAAAAAAATGAAAAGCTTATAGATTCGCCCATAGGAATGTGATTCTTTAGCTGGTATGTCAATGGTGGAGGTCCTACCTACCTCGTGACTCCACTCCAATGGGTGAGACAAAAGGCATCAGCAGATAGGACGTGAAAGGATTTCCTGGCATTGGTACCATTGAGGGAGATGATGAGAGAAAGAGAGAAAATAAGGAAATGAGGAAGTTGGAGAGAATGGGAGAATCAGAAACTATGAGAAAAAGAAAGAGGAGAGGGAGGTTTTTGTAGAGAGAAAAGAGAGAGGAGTTGTGAAGAAGATGAAGAGATGAGGAAAATAAAGAGAATGAAGGAAAAAAAAAAAAGGAAACAGTTGGTAACCGTTGGAGAAAATAAAAAGGCAGGAACGCACCTGATGGCTAAACTATGAGTAGTTTAGGCCTTACCACTAAACTACATGTAGTTTAGTCATGAATAGTTAAAAAAAAAAGAAAGTTTTTTCAAAAAAGGGAAGGATATCTCAAGACTTCCACAAATTATCAAAATCAAAAAAGATTTTCCCTAGTGAATCAAGCACATTTTTCCCAGTGGATCAAGCACCTCAAGAACCTTCCCCCAACAGGTCAAGCATGCTAAATATCATCCCCAATAAGGAATCAGAAGACACTTCCCCAATATTTCAAGCATTCCAAGCAAAGTATCCCCAGTGAAGGAAGCAGAAGATTCTTCCTACAGTGAATCAAACCTACCGAACATCATTCTCAGTAAGGAAGTAGAAGACTCTTCCTCAATATGTCAAGCATCTAAAGCAAATCCCCAGCAAGGAAGCAGAAGATTCTTACCCTGTGAGTCCCATACAAAAATCCCTAGCAAGAAAGTAGAAGATTCTTCCTTAAAATCCTCTATAAACCATGAAGGAAGCAGGAGATTCTTCCCTAGTGGACCCCAAATCCTCAGTACGTTTCTCATCTCCAAGCAAGTCATAAGAGGTAGAAGATTCCTCCCCATGCACCTTCATTCCTCAGTGAGTTCTTCTCCATCCCTAGTGGATCCTACTCATGCACATACCCTTTGGGAATTGAACATGCAGGCACGGTAGAAAAAGGTAGAGATAGTGATAGAGAAAGAGGCCAAGGCCAACCTGGGGCAAGAGCCTCACCAGAAAAGGTAGAGAAAGAAGTGAAAAAGACAAGAGGAACAAGTCACCCGGATAAGTTTGAAGCAAGAGCCCCGGATGGACACCACAGAGTCTATATCCTTTTTGTTTTTTGTTGGGTTAGCTTGTGAGAGCACCCTTGTTTGTTTTCTTTTTCTTTATTAGTGACTTTGGAATACTGAGTCAGTCGCCATTTGCTTGCAAGTGGCAAAACAAGTTCTAGGATAGTGAACTTGTCGTTGCTTGTTTCCCGAGCAACAAAGGTGGGACTTCAGATATACGAATCCCACGTAGCTCTTCGGAGTTACACCCCACCTCATATATGCGCAATATGTGTTGTGTGCGTAGGTAGGGCCCGAGCCATACATCGAAACAATATGTTTTGTCTCTTATTCTTTTGATTCCATTAGCAAAACTCACGAATCAAAAGAAGGGCATCTGTAGCCACCGCATTTTATACCCCTTATGACTCGGGGCCCCGTTCCACAATGATGCTTAAACTCTAAGGCCTAAGGCCAGTTTAGAGCCTAATCAGATATTAAATTGGCTTGAGGAGTATTAAAATGGAAAATATAACCTTTTGAAATGAGCAAAAATTTATTTTTGGAAATAAAATGACCAAAGTAGCCCTCAGCTTGCGTACATGGGTCGTGGCCTGCATACACGAGCTAAAGCATACGTATGCAGGCACGTTCTTGCGTACGCAACTACAATTTCAGAAGCATATGAAAGGCAAGTTTTCTGCAATAATGACTGAGGTTTGGAATGAATCACACATCGTCTGGGAGCCTTTCCAAATCCCATTTTTTCAACAATAAAAGGCCTTACATGGTTCATTTTTAAAACACACAGAAATTTCACGGGAAAAACCTAAGATTCACTAGAAAATAGTGAATCAAAAGGAAGTTTTTCACAAAACACCCTCAAGTCTCTTTAGTCTCTTTTTATTTGATTAGGACCTTTTCTGGTCCCCAATCTTTTGAGTTTAAGATTACTAATCACTCTTTCATTGAATTATGATAGATTTGATTGAGGGAAATGATAAAAAATCAAGCCTAGGAACTTTTGCTTTAAGGTAAGCTTTAAAACCCTTTCTTTTTTTTCTTTTTTGCCTTAATCTTTGTTTTAATCTACTTCTTTTTTTTAGTTTATGTTTGCTTATGTTTATCTAGGTTAGTTTTAGGTTTTCCTTATATCTTTAAGCATGATAGGTTATTAGATTGTATGTTTCAAGTTTCTACTCTGTTTCTGTGTTGATTAGGGTTTCTAGGTAAGGATCTGTGCATGCATGAACTAACCTACGCACGCAGGCTGAACTCATGCATATGCAGACCTGTTCTAGCGTGCATGATGTCATTAATAAGAAAACCCTAATTTTTTTTTTTTGTTTTGATTCTGCCTTCACATGTTTGTCTACATAGCCTCCTTTTCACATGTTTTTAAGCCTCATAAAATATTTGCTCACCTTTTTAACATGCTTGTTTGTTTTCATATGTCTAGATTAGGGTTTAGTCTAGGGTTTCTTTATTTTAATGCCATCCATCCACATGTTGCTGAGAGGTAAGTAAAAGGGTAAGTCATGCATTAGAAATGCTCATGCATTTGTGTTAGGTTTTCTTAGATGTATGGTTAGGGTTTCTATTATGTTAACTTTTTGTATTTGATATGTTTTGCTTGATGATATGCTTGCTGCCATGTTTTGTTTTAGATAAGGTTTTTCATATGTTCAATGTATGATTAGGGTTTCTTTTGTTTGGCTTTCTTTTGTTTGGGTAGATGGATAAGTATGATTGTTTAGGGTTATAGATGCCATGTTAGTGTGTGTGTGTGAGTCTAGAATACAAGTATTAAGATGGTTTTTAATAGGATTAAGACATAGGACACAATAATGGGAGGCCAACCTTAGGGTTAGGCGATCTTGGGTGCCTAAAACCTTCCCAAGAGCATACCTAAACTCTGAACCCAAACTTTGGTAGTAAGATCAAAGGTCCTTTCTCGTAAGGACTATATTCATAGTTCCTAGACCATATAACTAGGTGGCGACTCCAATTGACCCTAACTTTCCCTTGCGCCCATAGTGGATTAAGAGGATAATACTATGGTGGAAGCCCTTATGTCTGATCTAGTGATAATTCTAGCTGTGATAAATCTAGACCCTTAACCTAGTTGATACTTTTATAAACCTAATTATTGGTTCCATAGGTCTAACTATTGTCACTGCTTATCCAATTGTTATAATGAAGCAGTACAGAAGGAATACTATTGTTGGTAGGATGCAGATTTATGCACTTGTGAAAGAGGTATCTCCAAAATCTCTTTATCTTCATACATCCTTTCTTTCTTTTTTCTTTTCTTCCTTGTCTACATTCATGGGCTTGCCTTTTTTTGTACTTATGATTCCAATAGCTTTGAGATAGTGACAAGACATAGCTAGATAAATGTGATGAGGGGTTTGAGGATACATATACAGACTTTGGTAGTTTTCTGCCCCTTACCTATTTCTCGTCATGTATATCTAATGCTGATGTATTTTCACTTCAGTTTTTACTATTGAGAACATAATAGCAATTCACAAGAGCCTTGTTGATTTTGTTACAGCTGGAGAGACTACTTCTGAAAAGTCCCAACTATGATTCTCCCATATATTCATGATGTTCCCTAGAGTAAAGGATCTCTAAGCATGATCTTAAATTGCTCATACTGCTAGAAGGAATTGTGACTTGATAATGTTCAGCTACTCTTTTGTTGTTATCGCTAGATATTTGACTAGGGTATTTTACTTTACAGCGATGCATGAAAATTTTCTAATCTCGCTCTTAAGAATATTGATCTTCAAGAGTGCTTGAAGGCATTGTAAAGAAACATTCTGGCTTCATGGTTGGATGCAAGATTGGTGCTACCATAAGAGGACTCTTATTCCACGTGTAGGTTGCTATATCATATTTGTTGTGTCGCCGAATCATGTATTGTTTGTGATGAAGAAGATAGCTGATCCGAGGAGAATATTTCATCAATGATGGTTGAACTTTATCCTTTGATCAAATGGATGAGATCATGTGGTGTTTGTTATCCAATGGTGGTTCTTCTCCAGCAGAGACCTTTGGCAATGGCTTTGTTGGAGTAGATCTTTATATTTTGTTGTGTGTATTTTTCCAAAAATTTTCTTTGGTGATATATTGTGATATAATGTAATGTAATATGTGAAGTATGTTGTAAGCTTATACAGCCGTAAATGTTGTATTCTATGTGATGTTTTGAAAATTATTCTAGTCATATATGTTGTGTTTTATGAAATTACTTGAAACTAGTTCAACCTTATAAGCTATATTTAATTTAGCCATAATATTTTTTTTGTCAAGATATTTTGATTACTACTCTTGGGTTCAAAAAATCAAAGTATGGTCATGGAGGCAATATCTATTTTTGAAATCACTTTCTAAATGCAAGACCATCTTATTTTGAAGAGATCCAACCATAGAGGTTGTTATCAAATTTGAATATGTATAAGTTTGAAGTATGAAACATGTTTTGATCATTGAAAGATTGATACACTTAAGCCAAAATATGGCAAATGGAAGTCATACATTTTATTTTGTGATAATTACTTGTTGGAATCATGATATTTTATTTTGGAGATATCAAGTTGTAAAAGGTCATCATTGCAAGTAAGATTGAAATATAAATATAGATGTAAGAAAAATATCTTAAAATATTCATAGTTTTGAAATAAGCATAAGATACTCATAGTTTAGAGCAAAGACATTGCTTACTCTCTATTTCTGAAGTAGTTTGTAGGAAATATGATGATTGAGTTAAGTATGATATAACCCCAGCCATTTGCCATTGATAGGTTCCGTGAGATTTTTGCCTTTCACTGTGGTTAGACAATAGTAATTGCAATCATAAACTTCTCTAACAAGATAAAGGTCTTTGGATGTCGAGATGTTGGATTGATTGGGCCTTTTAGATCCAAGTCCCCAAGTGTAAGATAGTTGATGTTGATAGAGCTTAAGATTCCAAGGGTTCCAATGATATGATGATTATAGCAATATGATGCATGGGCTCACCACGGCTTTAGGGTGCATGGGGTTACCATGGCTTTGAATATGCGTGGGGTTGCCATGGCCTTAAATATACGTGGGGCTACCGTGGCTTTGATGGTGATTATAAAGCTTCTTTGAGGGATGATAGCCAATTTGTTTGATCCAATAGATGATTAAAAAAAAAAAAAAAAAATTCTTTTGGTGATTGGAACAAGATTAATGATTCCAGCTACAAGGAGTTATTGAATTTCTTGGATGATTCGAGCTTTTATATTGGGATATAAAATTCTCAGGGGTTTTATGCCTACAAAATCGACAAAGCCCAATGTTTAAGAATCATGATGATGATTGAAATAAATAATATGTTTTGTATTATAATTTTGAATAATGGTGGCAATAATGTTTGAGATAAAGTAATATGTATTTAGTGTGATAGCTTTGATTGAATGATGTACATGATATAAAATTAAAGTAGGAGACGACCCTTGTGATATTTGCACTAGGGCAATAAGTTGGTATGGATCAGTTATATATATATACTAGTTGCTAACCCGTGTGATGCACGGGATAATTAGTTAAATAACTATTACAAATAGTTTAAAAAAAAAAATCTTTAATTACAAATGTAGGATATTCCACATAACACATAAAGGCCACACCTTGGTTGCTTTATGGCAATGAAAACATTATTACCAACATTCCAATAGCTCATAAGTCATAGCTTCAAACACAGATTTTGGCACAAGATGAGAGTAGGACCTGTAAAATAAGTATTATTAAGTAAAGGGAATAATTTATAACAATAATAGTTTTATACTGATTTTTTTTTTTTTTTTTTTGGTTTAGCAATTATTAGTAGAACGTAATTAGTTTAAATTTCTTTATTAGTTCTATCATTTCAGTCAAATAAAAAAATTCTTTATTAGTTGATTCAAATTTCTTTATTAGATAAGAAAAGAAAAGCGAGAGTTATATATTAATCTAAACTCTATGATTGGTTTTATATAGAATAGTGATTTTAAATTTCTTTATTAGATGAGAAAAGAGAGAGTTATGTATTAATCCAAACTTTGTGTTCGGGTTAAACTTATCTAATACAGCATTCTTTAAAATTGGATAGATTGGATTGTTATAAAAAATTTAAAGTTATTTTGTTAAATTTATTTTGGTAATAGGTGGAATAAGAATAAGATGATCCAAAAAAAAAGGTGGAGTAACATTGAAAGCAAATTTTTACATTGCAAATACTTTGAAGGGATAAGCATAAGTTTAAATGTGATAATTGATAAGCTTAAATAGAACAAAATTTAAAATAAGAACAATAGTATAAGCCTTAATATTGTTCACATTTGTTTCTTTTCCAATACAATTCCAGCAACAAATGAAGCATCAAATTAATAACCTTTCCACACATTTTTTTCTATTTAGTTTGATCCTAAAAAAAAGGTGGAGTAACATTGAAAGCAAATTTTTACATTGCAAATACTTTGAAGGGATAAGCATAAGTTTAAACGTGATAATTGATAAGCTTACCAAGCATAAAATTTAAAATAAGAACAATAGTAAAAGCCTTAATATTGTTCACATTTATTTCTTTTCTAGTACAATTCCAACAACAAATGAAGCATCAAATTAATAAGGTTAACAGTTTTATTGATCAGTATAGGGCTAAACTTGTTACAAAGTAGTTTGATCAGGTCAGTGACCTTGTTCACGATAAGAATGGCTACTATCTGAAGCCAAAGTAAAATAAACTCATCGTTGCATCATCACATCATGTTCACAATAAAAATTACTATTGCCCTAAGCTAAAATAAAGATACTTATCACCTATCATGACATTATCATAAAGATGAGGGGTGATGTCATGCATTTTGAAATGAAAGGGGAAAGACTTTCCAAGCACAACAGATAAGTGAATATAAGGAAAAAAAGAATAATTGTTTATAATATTTTGTTTTATGCATCAAATAGGGAAATAAACACCAACATCAAATTTATTTTAGAAAACAACAAAGCTTTCTACATCAAATAGGGAAATTAACACAAAACAACAAATTCATTTTAGAAAACAACAAAAGTAATGTGAAAAATGTTAAGGAAATTTATATATGTTATTAAAAAAAAAAAAAAAAACAACAACAACAACAACAACTCACATAAACAAAGAGGGAAAGGCTTACCTAACACCAATATGCAGGACTTGTTACAGAAAGAAGACTCTCATTGAAGTTCTCTTCAAGAAATCTTCTCTTAAGGTATTCTTTACTTGATCTTCAAGATGCAGAACTTACATGAGGTTTGTTTGAAGTAGCAATAGTAATAGCAAAATTTCAAAATTGTCTAAATGCTTATATAACTTAATAAGGATAACAAAATGTTTAAATGCTTACGTGCCAGATTGGTATAGCTTATTTTTCAGCTTTTGGAAAATAGGGTTATTTGAAAAGGTTGTTCATAAAGAAAAAGTATTCTGAAAAGGTTACCGTACAGGCACATGGCTTAATAATGATAAGAATATATCTAAGCATATCAGAAAGTGGTAGACCCTCCGACCTCATTGATCACTTGAATATCCAATATACATTATATGTTGCTCTCATTTAAATTCACACAATCACCATTGCAGCTTTCTTTGGCGGACTACAAAGGCATGAAACATTACTTTGATTTAGAATGATTTAATTCAAATTAAAAGATGATCTATATGCTAGCTTAGGTATGTGCAGTAGAATGAATAGAACGAATGAAGCAAGATGAGACGTGGCATACCTTATGGAGTTCATCTAATATAAGTATCAACTGGCCGAATGAGATTCTTGAATTATCATCAACAAAATCATCTGTCTTTGGGTTCCTAGGCACATCCTTGATAAAATGTTGAAATGCACATCTTTAATTTGAATACAAATAGAAATCTAAAAACATTAAGATTAGAAGATTGCATTTTCCTTTGCCTATTCTGAGACTTAACAGAACAAATAAATTTCTACCACAAACCTTTACAATAAATATAGAAAGTTTGCAAATTAGTGTATATGTGATTTGATAGACCTACTGCAAGGTATTCATTTAGTTTTCATGTTTTTGTTTCAGGTGCTAATGAAGATGAGTTAAAGAAAGTGAAGCATGCGGTTCAGTATGGAGTTTCATCATGTATTACTTGGCCGTAGAGACTTATTTTCTTCAGTGAACCGTGAAGATCCAAAAAAATGTCCTTATTTTAGATTTGCCTTCATCACTCAGCTATACACAAACTTGCTTACAAAATGGTTTCTAAAAATAAATAAATAAATTGCTGACTGAATTATACCCTCATATTCAAATTCAGCTCTAGCTGCATTACCTGCATCAAAATCAAGCTTGGCTCAATAGACAGATAACATAATATATTACACATTGACTGAAGGAACTTTCAAAATAGGCCAACTAACACAATAGAGTTTGGTCAGTATAAGTAAAGCAGCAAATAGTTTTAAGTCCCTACCAAGTGAGCAAAAACAACCTTACCATGTGGCTGAGGACCATTCTAAGCAGTAGGAAGTAAAAAGAAATAAACAAATCAAAAATTAATTGTCTTTTTGTAAAAGAATCAAGATGCAAACAAACACCAAAGTTGACATTCATCAGGTTTTAGTGTGTGAACTGTACAAACCTTACCATAACTAACAAATAAAATTTGTAGATTAAAAATCAAGATTAGAATTACCATAACTTACAGTGGTGTACCTATTTCCATTTTTGACATTCATCAGGTCTTTTCCATTTATATCCTGTGGGTTTTTTAATAAAATTTAAGCTTTCCCACTCTCCTCTCATTCACCAGGGGCTGTTGAACCACTAAGCTATCCTTAGCAATGGGTTTGAAATTATGACCATGATACCCAGGAGTCTTCCCATATATATATATATATATATATATTAAAAAGACAGTTTTATATATGATCCCAATTAAGCACTTTAAGATAAATGATGCACAAATTATTCTTGATAGTTAAAAACCAATCAAATTAGACCCAAATTCACAAACTCTAATCTCAGTGCACAAACTTACCTGAAATAAATCAATAAAAAATCAAACCCACTTCTCAATATCCCTTAAACTTTCAAATTGATAATCTTAGAGACCATTGTGTTTCAATTAATCTCCTTTCTACTATATAAACCTATCTCACCATCAATATCAATCCCAATATCTAACATATAAATCATAAAAAATTCAAACCCATAACTCAATTTCCACTAAAATTTCAAATACACAATCTCAAAGAATCATAATTTAAAATTCCTAATGAATTTCGAATTTATATCTAGAATTAAAAGGCTCATAGATCAATAGAGAAACTATACACTAAAATCAAGTTTCTAAGTGGTAGCCACATGAACCCAGATAAGAATTCACAAAATTAAATCCAAAAAAAAAAAAAAAAACTAACAATACCCAACAACAGTATTAGAAAAAGAACTTAATAGAAAATCAAAATATTACTTACGCAACAACAGTAATTCAGTCTAGGAATCAACAAAAAGAAGCAAAGCCAATGAACATTAAAAAACAAATATTTAGAAAGAGAAAGCGAGAGGTAAAGATTAGATACATGATATTAAGAGCATCTCACCTGCGTAACTGGGCTTGCAACATTGGAGATTTTGTGATGGCTATGACGGGTAACGGCTTAGTCATGGGTGGGAGAGATGGCTATGGTGGACTATCAGGGATATAGAGAGAACGGCTTAGAAAGGCAGAGAGAAAGGTTGGTTTTAGACTTTTAGGGTTTTGATAATTGAGAGAGGCAAAGGCAAAGAGGCCTATCGGGAAAACATAAGCTTTTTTTTTTTTTTTTTAATATGGCTGATGTGAAAAAACGTGGGAGCTTCAAAACCTGACAGAAGTATACAGAGAGAGCGAGACTGGAGAATAGGGATGCTCTGCGTTTAAGCCAAAGAGAAACGAATGAAGGGCAGCGTGAAGAGAGAGAAAAGTATTAGGTTAAAAAAAAAAGTATTAGGTTTTGAAAATAGGCAGCGTGAAGAGAGAGAAAAGTATTAGGTTAAAAAAAAAAAAAGAGATAAGTATCAGGTTTTGAAAATAGTGTTTTTAATTTAATTTATAAAATATAAAGAGCTGGTCAAGTGAATGAAGTTGGGACGTGTTTTCACAACCTTTGGGGATAGTGTTTTTAATTTAATTTTAATTTTTTAAATATTGTATGCTGACGTGAAAAATTGTGGAGACTGGAGAACAGGGATGCTCTGCGTTTAAGCCAAAGAGAAACGAATGAAGGGCAGCATGAAGAGAGAGAAAAGTATTAGGTTAGAAAAAAAAAAAAAAGGTATCAGGTTTTGAAAATAGGCAACGTGAAGAGAGAGAAAAGTATTAGGTTAAAAAAAAAAAAAAAGAGATAAGTATCAGGTTTTGAAAATAGTGTTTTTAATTTAATTTATAAAATATAAAGAGCTGGTCAAGTGAATGAAGTTGGGACGTGTTTTCACAGCCTTTGGGGATAGTGTTTTTAATTTAATTTTTAATTTTTTAAATATTGTATGCTGACGTGGAAAATTGTGGTGTAGCCTTTGGGGATAGTGTTTTTAATTTAATTTTTAATTTTTTAAATATTGTATGCTGACGTAGAAAATTGTAGTGTTAGCATAGGTTTCGGTTTTTTATATATACTAGTCGCTAACCCGTGCGATGCACGGGATAAATATTGCAAAATTAATTATATAGTATAAATTATATTTATATATATATATATTTTTTTTTTTTTTAAAAAAAAACAACAAAACAAAACAAAAAATGTTGCCAAGTCCACTAATTTTTTTTTAACAACAATTTATCCTAGAGCAAAGAAGCTCATTTGTTCATGACAAAGGAAGATAAAAAACCACTATATAAGATAAACAAAGGCCCAAAACATAATTGTCAAATTATCAATAAGACATTAAAACAAACCTAGTTCACAAGTCGATGAAATGTAACATAATATCTATGTACCTAAAGCTTAAGCTCTGATACTAAACCTTTTGAGCATTCTGACATGTTTATATCTCTTTGATTTGGCAAAGTTGATGATCTAACCATGTACAAAGGTTTTTCAATGACTTATAAAACTTCAAGTCCATGAAGAAGTAGTAGTGACACAATTATGCATGTATAGTTATATTGCAAGCTGTCAACAATTTTCAGGACCCCGTGCATTTGCTGCCAAGGAATAATATGCCACATATACACATGGGGCACTATGCCACTATCTCTTATAAGAAGCAACTCATAAACACAATATTCAAAACTTCGAAACGAAACAATTGACAAATAGTCTAAGTATCTCTGCTTATCTACTCTTGATGACCCCTAATTTTGATTATGCTGGCTTCTTGGAAACTATTGAGGAGATCATTTGCAACAACATATATTTGTGTCAAATGCATCTGATTTCCTTTAGGTACATTTTAAGTACATGCAAATAATAGTAGTTTGAAAGAGTGTCTATTTGAAAGGAATCAAACGAAATGCCTATTTATTTCAGTTTCAACTATCTCTATAAACAATTAAAACCAAATTTCATAAACTCTTTGGATACATCTTAAGTAAGACATACAATCAATTTCAAAAACACCAAATGTTGGGTTGAAAGTAACACACAATTATTCGAAGCGGTGCTATTAGGCTCAGCCAAGCCACTCTTTATGGAAAAAAATTTAAAATACAGTAAGGTTCATTTAAATAGAGACAATGCAATAATGTATTAATAGCTATTTCTATGAGCAAGAAAATAAAAAATATTTGAAGCAATTGCTCGAAATCATTTATGTACATGCCATCAATGAAGCTGCTTGAAATCATTTTAAGTACATACCATCAATGAAGCTACAAATAATTACCAACGTATTGGGTTATAAACTATTTTCAGACTTCTCAACCTATTGGATTAGCAACCAAACAAATATGTGTTCATAAGTATGTTTCCTGACCAGATTTTAACTCAAGCATTTAGTCAAACACATAATAGCCACTTTTGTGTGGACCAAACTAATTCAAATTCTTAATTCAGAACATTCAAAACCAATCTGATCAATGACCACAATACCAAAATTTAAATCATATTTCCAAATTTAAAAAAGTGGAAAGAATCTAAACTAAAAGCTATAAAACGAAATTGGTATATATATATTCTGCCTAGATCTATGGTTTCTCAGTGACAAATAATCAATGTATCTATATAAAGCTATATAATCAATATCGCTATAGGCAAACAACAAATTTATTGGTAGACATATAATCAACATCTCTTTAGGGAAGCAACACTTTCTGGAGTAAAGAAAATCAATATTTTTTCCCAACAAATTCAAAGTAAAATCTTCCAAGGCAGCATTGATATTTTCCCCACGTTATATATTCAACATGTTCTACACATTCTTTCAGAAATTTAAGCAAACAAAAAGACAGCAATACCCATGAACCAAGACAAACTTCAAACCCACATTACTTTCTGGTTGATCACATACAGATACTTTCATAAAGAAATAAAAAGTAATTAACTATACAAAGAAAGCTGATCTTGAAAGGAGATTTGTATCCGTATTTGTGTTTTTCATGGAGGAGCAAAGGCAAGTGACAGACTGTGACAGTGAAGGGTTGGGGGAAACGATGAAAAGAAGGAGAGGGAGTTGCGTTTCAATGAGAGATTTGAAGGAAGGAGATGGGAGCAGAGTTTGCGTTTGAAGGAGAAAGACTAAGTTTGATCTGGCTGAGTTTGTATTTGAAAAAGAAGACATCGTGAAAACGAAAAGCTTGATTATTGGGTTATTAAGTTTTTTTTTTTTTTTTTTAATATTATGCTGACGTGGAAAATTGTGGGAGCTTCAAAGGTTTCGGTTTTATATATATATATAGATTAGATACTTCTATAGTTTTAGAGCTAGAAGGTCCAAAATTCCTTTTAAATTTAGGTGCATCCTCCTTCTTTATGGTCCCATTATTTATTGCATCCTCAATCTGAGTACCAGCAGCTATTAAAGCTTTAAAATCTGGAAAGTATTAAGAAAACAAATATTTATTGTATACAAGTAACAAGTTTTTTACAACCATGGTTAATTGCTCTTCTTCATTCGGCCTATTCATCATCTGTGCAGCTTTGGACCTCCATTTGGTAATGAAGGCGGAAAAGGACTCCTTCAGCTCTTGTTTAGTGGTCTCCAAGTCTCTTCTTGTCACGTCCACCTCTATATTGTACTTGTATTGGTTATGGAACTCCCTACAAATGTCTTCCCAGTTTCTAGCTCTATTATCTTCCATGTTGAGGAACCACCTAAGGGCAGCCCTAGTCAAGGTGTTTTGGAACATTTGTACCAACATTTCTTTAGTAGCTCCCAGAGGCTACATAGCCCTCATGTACATCTTTAGGTGGGATTTGGGGTAGCCGGTGCCATTGAACTTGTCCAAGATTGGCATCTTGAACTTTGGGGACAATCTTACATCTAGGAATAGAGAAAGCGATTGATAATCCATGAGGTCTTCTATCCTACGCACCCATTTGATCATCTCCTTCATCTTACTTATCTTCTCATTAATCTTCTTCTCACTCTTCAAGATAGGGGAAGTCTGATCAGTCTTGTTTTCCTCTTGGCTACCTTTCAAATTCTGAAACTGCTATACCATGAGGTTCATGTATTCCTTCAACTAAATTTGGCTTGCCACCATAGTGTTTAGTAGCTCTTGAGTGCTCATTTTCTCTTCGGTGTTTTGGTGCTCTTCTCCCTTTGCCATGGTGACAGAGTCTTTAGATTTCTTATGGCTGGCTATCTTGCAAGTCGAACACGGGGTTGAAGTGTTGTAACTGTGGGGTTCCTTCTATACTCAAGGGCTTTAGTACCGTGATAGGCTTGGAATTGGAACTGCTAGCTTGGCTGTCGTTCTTGGATTCTCTTTGGAGTCTTCCCTTTGATCTTGACCAAATTCTCCCCAAAAAAAAGGCTTGGTTAGGTCAAACAAAGCTAGGTCCCTATCTATGTCAATCTATCAACCAAACACACACACATAGGATGTAATGCAATTTTAACATAGATCGGCCTAAGGACAGGTTCTAAGTCATTACATTGTAGGATGGGTTTGTTGTTGTATTGTTTCCCATAGCTAGGACGTTACACCTCCCAACTTATAATATAATGAACATTATATTGGTCCAAATGACATGGTCTATCCTTTTTAGTCAATAGGAAATGATCCAGTGAGCTATGAGTTCGTGAGTTCACCACTAGGTACCTGAATCTAATGAAGACCGGTGATCCATGGTTACTACCACCATATGTTGAGATAGGTGCATGTATATTTTTTGTTTGATGGCACATACTATGACAATTAGGGAAAGCTTTTAACAATCAAGACGGCAATTTCATATAAAATATCATACAAAAAATACACAAACATAAGCAATACTAGACAAAAAAAAAAAAAAAAAACACATCATACAAATACAAGGGTATTTAATTGGTTATTTAAAGTCAATTGTGAAGCTTAGCCCTCAATATCCCCAGTGGAGTCGCCACTATGATGGACTGGGGTTAAAAACCTATTGGGTACTCTTAAAAAAGGGTGTAGGCATCGAGACCTTCCCTTTTCAGGATCATATGGAGTCGCCATTTATTTTATAAGAAAAATAAGAAAACTATACAAATTACAACATATCTTGAATAATAATCTTCTCATTAATTGGAAACCATTACATCTTGATAGAAAGAACTTTACATGGCTTTGTTTTCTATTTACAATCTAGTAAAGAAATTCAAGACTTTGCTTCCTAGTTACATTCTACCTAAAATAAAATAAGACACTAAATCTACCAACCTAAGATTCTAAGATTCGGAAACTAGGTTATATGATGGGAAGGTGTTAGGCACCCACCCTGCCCAAATAGAGTCTGGTCTTCTAAACTTTAAAAGACCAATAAATACCCATATTTAGAATGTCAAATGATGTACAACAAATGCCATGTCGATCCTAGACCTAGGGTTAGAATGATACTTAAGAACCTTAGACTTGTAATTTTATTTTGTGTAAAAAATTAAAAGGTTTTATGAGAATGTTTAGTGAAAAAATCAAATCTAAGTTTCCATAAAAAAGAAAAAGAATGAATTTTTAATAAAAAATTCAGATCCAGTTTGGAATTTTTTTTTTTAAAAAAAAAATGTAAGAAAACATTTTTTTTTTTAATGAAAATACAAGTTTTAATGAAAAATGCAGATTTGGTTTGTTTGTTTGTTTGTTTGTTTTTTTTTTTTTTAATAGGTTAGATTTTTATTCTGAAAAAATACAGAGCAAATTTTATCTTAAAAAAATAGATTATATTTTATCAAAAAATATAGATTGGATTTTTTTTTTTTGAAAACTGCAAAATAGATTTTATAAAAAAAAAAATACAAATCAGATTTTTTATTTAAAAACATACCATATTTCATACACAAAATACAGATTAGATTTTATTTTTGAAAATCATGGAGAAAAATACAGATCTAGTTTTAGATTGAAAAAACATGGAGAAAAATATAGATTTGATTTTAGTTTTGAAAAACATGGAGAAAAATGCAAATCTGATTTTAGTTTTGAAAAAAAAAAATTGGAGAAAAAACCAGATCTGATTTTAGTTTTGAAAAACATGGAGAAAAATGTAGATCTGATTTTAGTTTTGAAAAAAAAAAAAAAAAAAAAGAAAAATGCAGATCTGATTTTAGTTTTGAAAAACATGGAGAAAAATGCAGATTCTAATTTTAGTTTTGAAAAACATGGAGAAAAATTCGAATATGATTTTAGTTATTAAAGAAACATGGATTCTCTTGCAGATCTAAAATCTTAAGAAGAAATTTAACCCTAGATCTAGACGTTTTCATTAACAACTCATGTGAATTTTTCAAAAGCAAGAAATAAAGCATGCAATAACATATGACCAACATGGTTATTTAAACACAAAAAGCAACATCACATTCATGGAAAATAAAGCATAGATAAGAACATGTTTTTGAAAATAAATGAAATCATGTTATGGAAAGTAAAGTTAGAATCATACCTGCATGAATGTATTCCACAAGTAGAGAACTATCCGAGAGATCAAAGAGAATGAATTTCTAAGGATTTAAGTGAAGCCTCTTAACAAAAAAGAAATTCCTAAAGCAAATCTTCTAGAATTTCTTTAATGTAAGGGGAGAGAGGAGTCAAAAAAAGGAGGTCTTGATTTCTGATTTTAGTTCCC
Source organism: Quercus lobata (assembly GCF_001633185.2). Lineage (NCBI taxonomy): Eukaryota > Viridiplantae > Streptophyta > Magnoliopsida > Fagales > Fagaceae > Quercus > Quercus lobata. The sequence continues at coordinate 58,174,087 of NC_044907.1, read as the reverse complement.
TATAGAGGTTTGGTGCTTAGAAAATAAGCTAGGTTGGATTAGATATGAATTAGGTTCTTATTCCTAAAAATTCAAAATGGATGAGTTTTATCTTGATCAGAACATTTTCGAGCCAAGCCTTGAAGCTATGCCAATCGGCACTTGCCATGTTGTAGACACCACATTTTGTACCCGTTATGACTTGGGCCCTCGTTCCCCAATGATGCTCAAACTCTAAGGCCCAAGGCCAGTTTAGAGCCCAATCAGATATTAAATTGACTTGAGGAGTGTTAAAATGGAAAATACCACTTTTTTAATTGTACAAAAATATATTTTGGAAATAAATGACCAAAGTGGCCCTTGGCCCACATACGTGGGCAGCAACCTGCAAACGTGGGCCTAAGCATGCGTATGCAGGCATAATCTAGTGTACAAGCTAGGGTTTCAGGAATATGGAAAAGGCAAGTTTTCTGTAATAATGACTAAGGTTTGGAATGAGTCCCACATTGTCTGGGAGCCATTCCAAACCACATTTTATAAAAAGCCTTACATGGTAACATTTTCAAGACACATAGAAATCCCACAGAAAAAACCTAAGATTCACTAGAAAATAGTGAATCAAAAGGGAATTTTTCACAAAACACCCTCAAGTCATTTTTATTTGATTGAGACATTTTCTGGCCCCAATCCTTTGAGTTTAAAGTTTCTAATCACTATTTTATTGAATTGTGATAAATTTGACTGAAGGGAACGGTAAAAAATCAAGCCTAGGAGCTTTTGCTTTAAGGTATTCCTTCTTGCTTCCTTTTTCCTTTTTCCTTTTCTGTCTTTCTTTTTAGTTTTAATCCTGTTTCTTTGCGTAGTTTAGGTTTTCATATGTTTGCCTAGGTTAGTTTTATAGTTCTGTTGTGTTTTAGGCATGCTAGATAGTTAGAATTAGGGTTTTTTGTTTGTGCTCTATTTTTGATTTCGGGTTTTTGGGTTAGGGTTCCTGAACAAGTCCCACGCATGCATGTCATGAGCATGCATACGCAGGTTAAATCCTACGTACGCAGGCAATTGCCCAGAAACCCTAATCTAGATTCCTTATGTTGTTTGTTTGGTTTGTTTCACATGCTTTGCCTTTTTTTAAAGCCTTTTCATATGATCATATGTATTTGTGCCTCTGCCTCACATGCTTTTTTGTCTTTCAACATGCTTAGATTAGGTTTTTATATTTAATGCCATGAACATGCATTCACATGCTCATACATAATGTCATAGGTGCTGAATTGATGAAAGGTAATTGAAGGTAAGTCATGCATAGGTATGAACATGTATTTGATGGTGTATTGTTGAATGCTTTGCTTTATGTCTTTCAATACCAATTATATGCTTTACATGATCTTGTGATTGATGATATGATTGTTGTCATGTTTGGGGCAGTTACCTGATCTTGTGATTGATGATATGATTGTTGTCATGTTTGTCTTTCAACATGCTTAGATTAGGTTTTTATATTTAATGCCATGAACATGCATTCACATGCTCATACATAATGTCATAGGTGCTGAATTGATGAAAGGTAATTGAAGGTAAGTCATGCATAGGTATGAACATGTATTTGATGGTGTATTGTTGAATGCTTTGCTTTATGTCTTTCAATACCAATTATATGCTTTACATGATCTTGTGATTGATGATATGATTGTTGTCATGTTTGGGGCAGTTACCT